>NC_089680.1:74711873-74969873 GCF_037042795.1 Molothrus aeneus
TTTCAAGGAAAGGACAGAAAATTTCAGGGAAAGGGAAAGATATTTCAAGGAAGTTTCAAGGAAAGGAAATTTCAAGGCAAGGAAAGGAAATTTCAAGGAAAGGAAAAGGAAGGGAAGCAAAGTTCCAGGAAAGAAAAGTGCCAGGAAAGGAGGAAGGATAGTAATATTAAAAAAAAAACAACTCAAAAACCAAACACGTACCCACCCACCACCACCACTCCCCAAAACCAAAACAAATCCAACCAAAATCCAACCAACCAAGCAACATTCGAACTGCAAGAAAAAAACCCCAAATCAAATAATGACCAATAGAAAAAAAATACAATACTAATTTTAAGTCCTGTGTTAACTTTCATCACCTTCTTTCTCTTCTGAAAAATGTCTCTGAACATTTCTGTTTGCACTAATTTTATTGCTTCAATATGTTTACAATTAATTGTTGTTGTATTTGCCTACAGAAGCTGTGCAGCATGAAGGGAGATGCTGGCTGGGAACCCACATCCAAGTGACTGTAATTGCTTGCAAAGCACACTTACCATCAGTAGCAGGAGTAAGAGGCACCAAAGCTGCTTCGGATTCAAAGTGAGCCTGTGAAGATTGTCTTCCTGCACTTAATGCTTCAATTCTGGCAGCTGCCAGTGAGTAGAGATCCCTAAGACGTCTAAACACGTTCTTTAAATAAAAGTAAAAGGAATCATTAGTGCCAGGCAAGCTACACTTAAATGCCAAATAGCAGACATCCACATTTGTTACAAAAGACAGATTTTTTTTTAGCAGAGAAATCAAATACAGTTTGTAAGCCAGGCAGATTCTTAGTCCCAGGACTTGAACATCAAAAAGGTCTAACACTGGATTTTGTATTTCTTCTAGAATGTTGAATACTAATGTAATTGAGGAGCAGGGAATGAGTCCACACCCTAGTTAGAAGATGCTGGGATGTTTTCAAGCATGCAGTACAGCACTGAGCTCTTGATACAAATTTTTCATTTTATTTAAATATAAGACTCACTGCAGGTTCAATTTTTGTTCACAAAAAATTACCACATAGTTTCAAGCTAATGTTCACATTTCCAGGATGAGTCAATTTACTAATCCTTCCACTCCACAGCAAAACAATTAACTTGCAGTAACAAAAGAAACATTGTAAAGCTACAGACCTCTGAAAACAAATAATCTGATTGCACTAGAACTGGAAAAATGTAACTGTTTCCATGTATGTAGTGGAAGAATGTCCCAATTTTGTTATATTGGTTTAGATTGATGATAAAGTCAGCAGGACAAGAGAGCACAGATGATTTGGCAGTACTGGTCACTTTATATCTACCCCAAGTAGTCTCAACTAACTGTTGAAATTATTGGTCTTCTTTACAATGGTTAATCATATTTTTTTTTGTTATGATTTTTCCCTTCAGACAGTATTACATTGGTCTTTTGAATGTAAACCTGTGATACAGACAAAAATCAGCTTAGTATCACAAACAGGGATTTGCAAAGATTATTGCAGTTTTCCTTTCCTTGGTTTCACATTGATGATTTTCAGAATAGATGTTAACCCAGCTAAAATCAGTCGGGTTTTTCATTGTGGTGTCTGGGAAACAGCAGTGGCAAATTAACCTATATCACATCTTTTTTCATCAGAAAAAAATCTCCAAAATGTCTTGGTTCTGTTGTTCTAGTCCTAAAAGAGGATTCTTGAAGACTATAAGGCCTTTAATTGAAATATGCTCATCACAGACTAACTAAGGCAGTTCTAGAGGATGTTCCTGCAAACAACTCCATTGCTTTCAATGACAAGTGTCCCTAAAATGATTCCTAAATGCTTACCTCACTCAAGATTACAGGATTGCCCTTAATACAGTTTGGCATGGAGTAAACTAAAATCCATTAGGTGACCTCTGTCTATAAAAAGGCAAATTTTATCATAAAACCTCAATAATGTGCTTGGAAAGGAATCAAACAGGAACTAGAGATGAGGGCAGATGAGAGAGAGAGGGAAAAGGGGGAAAGAGGAAAAGGTGTGGAGAAAAGGAAGTTCACAGTGACACAGACTGTGAGCCATTGCTGCTGTTTGTATATGTATTGAGTTACCAAGTGCACCTGAGGCTGCCAGGTGAACAAGAACTTCACAGTTCTGCCCCACCAGCGAGCTCCCCAGCACATACTGTACTATCTTATTTATACCACAAGCACTTTGTGCAAATATGAAATGCAACTTTTTGTGTTTATGGTTCTCTTCTGGAGAGAAAGAGGGAACAGGCTGCAGGTGCTTCTGCAATCATTGTGAGGTCAAAAAAGAATGGGAGTTGAGATGGGACTTAAAAAAAAAAAAAAAAAAAAAAAGCAGCATCCACTACCAAATTAGAAAAGCAGGATTTTAAAGCTGGTAATTGCCACAATGCCTCCTGTGGAAAGATGCCACCCATGGGACCTTTTGTGCAGCTCTAAAATGGATCATCACTGTACTGGGGAAAAATTTGAAATTCTGCCTTTTGACAGAAAAGTTCATCTGTGCTAATTAAGCTTAATCGGAATCTGAAGGCATTATATATTTCATATGTCCATATTTTTGTGTGGAAACACAATAATGCGCACATAATTTATATCTTTATCACATTGAAATGTTTCTAAGCATGCAAGAGGGCAACGGTGAGAAATTTCCAGTTTAGAATCTGCCTTTCTTGAATGTTTGATTTTGTGACCCTGATCCTGTAATTATATACTGCATTAGAACAGAAAATCTACAATAAATTGGAAGGAATTACTGCAGAAGCTTACACACTGTATACAATAATTACCTTGCCTAAGTTCCTTGCACTTTACTTGATTACCTGCCCTCTCTCTAATTCAGACAGAGAAGTACAATGAAAGAAATATGTACTCACTCTGCCTTTTGTTCTCTCATTGGGAAAAAAATTCTGTCTTAGCACTAATGTATTCTGCGCAACTATAAAGACTAAGGGATAGTTTCTGTAGAAGACCAAACTTAAAAACAATAAGGATGCATGGCACTGAATCTGCATTCAGAGCTGAAAATATGGCACATTATTGGTAAATTTCTCTTTTTTTTCCACTCATTGTTTTGTCCTAAAAAAAATAGTATTTTGAAATGTGCAAGTCTTTAAACCTACATAAGCAAAATAGCTTCTATATTTAAACATTCTAAATAGCAATCTCTTTTAAATGAGGAATGCTCTAAACACTATAGTTAATTCTAGAACCGTGGGTTGAAAAAGTCTGACCAAGAAGGAGCCCGAACATCTCATCTTTTTTGTTTGGTTGGTTTTGCTTTTTTGTGGGGATCTTAGTTTTGGTTTTGTTTGTGGGGTTTTTTAATTAGTCTTGTGTATATTAATGGGAAAAAAAGTGACGAGGATAGAGGGATATTAATTTCCAAATATATATACTTCTGTCCATGTTTGTTTTCCCATCCATTATTTAATACCGTAACTGTAAAACTGAAAGTTGACATCATCTCTGAAATACCATGTGCAAGCGTATACATGGAAATTCTTTCAACTGTTGACTGCAATACTTTTGAAGCTTTTTGCTCTCCACATGCTCAGAGCATAATCTGTCTGCCTGTTGCAGCTCAGATGCAAAAAAAGAAAGAAAATTAAAAAAAAAAAAACAAACAGGATTGGTTTTAGACTCTAACCTGGAATGATGCAGCCTCTGGCCTGTCTCTCATTGCTTCCTCTGAAAGGGTCTTCAGGCTGGGGAGTGGCACGGCTGCTGCAGCATCTGATGCCACAGCCTCGTCTCTGACCTAAAGGGAAAATACCCCAGCATCAGTGGTAATTCTCCTTCAGACACACGAGCGGGGATGAACTGTGTCCCCTTGAGCCCATTGAGTGGACTTGCTTTGATCACTGGAACTAACATCCATGAAAAAAGTCCGACTGATTGAATTTTCATTGCAAATAAATCCCTCATTCACAGTGCTGGGAGAGAATGCTACCAAAAAAAGAAAAAAGCACCCTGCCCTGAAAAGAGAAAGGCCAAGGACATGGCACGACGACGTATCTATCACTGTAAAAACACAGCACTTGCTGCATGACATTCCCTTCCAAAGTTTGAAAGAAGCCAGTATGAAGATGGTGGTGGCACAAAGGAAATTTCTTATCAGCACAGTTTGCTGTAGGTGAACCACGCAGTTTAGGTTCTGTCACTTTCCATGAGCATTAAAGGAAAGAGACTTGAAAAAGATATCTGAAAATAAAGTTAACAACAGTTTTGGTGAATACAGAAACTAAAATATAGAAGAGATTCCCATTTTACTAGGAATTAAAGATGTAGTAAGGGAAATCGACACTCCAAGGTAATGAAAACATTTCTTTTGCTCTGTGCTGCTGTAGATTAAAAGCAGTTATAAAACCATCTACCATGAGAGCTATAGTTGAAAATATTCCTTTCTCCTAAAATAATTCATATGTACAGCTTTGTTGGACCTTCAAATAGTCCTATACCAGGCCACATTTGTACAAGTCAGAGAGAAAACTTGAGATTATTATTAAATTTAAAATGAGCTTTAAAAAAATACCATGGAAGTTTCTGACCACAGATTATGACTTCCTGAATTTTCTTTTCCTATTAATAATTTTCAGAGGTTAAAGTAGCAGACACAAAGCCAAATGTTTTATAGCCACAAAGTATGTGATCTCTCATTATTCAGTAGAGGGTTAACCACAACAATTACTAATTTTTTGTATGTTGCATTAGTCTTGGCAACCAGAAATAGTGCTCAGCTAGGGAAGGAAAGTGAATTTTGTCATAACTTCTACATTTAGAACAAGTTGTGTGTATACTACAAACTTGCATTTTATTCCACTATAGTTTTTTAAGATGGTAGAAGTTGAGGGCGGAAACTGGAACTCTAAGGAAAGGAAGTTGCTTTGCAACAAATTTTCTCCTCCCCTGAGAATAAACAGTTCTAAGAGTTTGGCATGTTTGGAACACAAATCAGAGGGAGCACTTCAAATTCATACCTCATTCAGGGTGGCCTCCGCAGCTTTTATATGATTAATGATCAACTCTTCGTCTCTATTATAAAAGAAAAAAACAAAACAAAACAATGGAGAAACTTTATAGAACTGAAGCTCTTCCAATGTACAAATTAATCTTCAGCTACTTTATGGTTTTGATGTCTTGTAAAATAATTGATAATAAACTGTTAGGATTTTCTCTCTTTTTCATATCTCCAATGCAAACCCTAAAAATAGTTCATGTTGGTGCATTTGGTGTATTTCCAAATGAAAGATGCTTCTGTTGAGGATAAGCAATTAAAGCTGATGTGATTATATGCCTATCAATGAACAACTATCATGGCTTGGATATAGAGGTCATAAAAAGTCTCTAGCAGGATGGAATTATATTCTTGTATTGGAAAACACTGACAGATTCTGTTTATTTCACCTGCTTTGTTTATATGTTCCAAAGGGAGAAAAAAACCCTATTAGTTGTGAAGAGCTGCTAGAACAATGAAGGAAAAGTTATCTTTGTTGGTTTTCAGTTGCTATATACAGAAAGAAAATGCCATTTTTAAAGTCTCTTCACATGAAAATAATCTTTTCTGGATATATGTGTGGCCACAAAGAAGAATGTCCAAAATAGATTGGGGTGATTAGGATGGAAAGGGCAAGCTTTCTAGAACAAATCCTTCTGCAGGTGACAGCTGCTTTGATCAAATCCTACCAAATAACATTTGTCATTTTAATTAGCTTGTTAAACATTTCATGGAGGATTATACAAATTGCATTATTTCCCTCGTGCATAAAGCCCTTACAGCTTCTCAGACGTTGGTCTTCAGAGGTCAAATGAACCCATGTATGACTAAACTTCTTTTAGATCCTAGCCATGGAACAACAATATTCATAATACATGCTTCATACTATGGTAAGTATTAGAAAACAAAGTCTGCAAAGTTGTTGTTTTATTTTAATCTCACTATATGGTGTAAGAATTGGTTAGTAATTAGCTCCTTCAAGTCAAGGGGGCTCCTTTTGACTACCAGTCTTTTCAAGACCAGTGCCTGAGCCTTTTCTGTCATTCCAGGTGATGGTGTAAGTGGTGTGGGGATTAGGTGTAAATCCAAAACTCCCTGAAATCAGCTGGAAGATCTGTCTTGTACCACAGGAAAGGCGAGATCCAAAATGGGTTTCAGTCCCTTTGGCAGTGAAGACCTGTCCCCTAGCTGATGCTTCTGTATTTACTATAAATAAATTGTATCTGCCTATAACAAGATGGCGTGGAAACACAGAGAACAAACAATCATTTCTTAAATAAACAGTACTTTAAGGATCTGCCAAAGAGATGTTGTCAGATCAGTAAGATCGCACAGGTATTTTGTTTGCCAGTTCTTTCAGCACCCAGAATTTGGAGCACTATTAGGGGATAACTGCATAAAATGTATGACCTAGTATTTTGAACTAGCACTTTTGTTTTTAGAAGACTATGTCTGAATTTCAAAAAAAAAGGAGACAGATGTACTTTTCTCTTATAACCTTACATAGTCCAGGGCTAAAACTCTGCCCATGGAAGTAGGAATTTAAATTTTTATACATTTTAAGTGACATCCCTGCACCCCAGGGCTCACATTGCTCCCTGTTGGATGGCACGCTCTGCCTCCTGGAGAGTCTCCTGCAGCCGCTGCTGGTCCTGCTCTGTGTCTTTCAGGAGTCTATTCTGGTGATCCAGAACTTGGTCTCTTCTCCTCAGCTCTTCTGTTGCATTAGAGAGGCTCTGCCAGCAGAGAGCAGAGTTGCTATTTAGCCCAAATAAACTTCACTTTATGCCACTGGCTACTGACCAACATGGAAGACAAATTGATTGTGGAGTAGATTTGGACCACTGCATCCTAAGGTTTTATGAATTTCCTAGCAAAAGCATTAATGACTCAGAACCCCCCCCCCCCCCCCCAGTTTTTAGTATATTTCCTATGTATAAATAAGTTTTAGAAAACAAAATGATTGTAGGTTAAAAGCCCAAATCAAACCCCCACTGAAGACTTTTTTCTTAATTGTTAAAAATAAAACATCCATAGCTTAAGAAAAAAAATGGAGTCTTTGAAGTGTTTTCTCAGTAGACTAAAATTCTCAGCAGACTGAGTAGTGCGTGTGTATTTACTCCCGTTATTTTATTTATACAAGGACTGCACTATTTGGCTTATTTAACAGAAGGTAAAACTCTGGTGACTGTTCCAGAAGAATAACATTACCATCAGAGGTACATTGGAGACTTGACTTCTATCTTTGTTGGTACATGAGTGCAATTCCAGTCTATTACTCAGCTCCTGAATCCCTTGCTGCTGTACCTGTAAAAGCAATTGTGCCTCATGCTCATGCTGCAAAGCATTATCTAACTCCTCATGTATATTGTCTTGGTTGATTCTCTGGAAAGAGAAAGAAGTTGTGCCTGATTCTGTAACTATATTCAGTGTTTTCCCTACCACTAAGTGAGTTCCACTTGCAAACCTACCAAATACAAAACAAATGCATGCTTGGATTAGTATTGAGGTTTTTTTAACATGAAGACAGATCACTGAACAGTAAAATGGCAGACCAGTTAATTGCTGTGTTTTTATAAAGAACATTCATGGAAAGTCTTGTCATTCATTATTCTTGTCAAAGTAGCACCCTAGGATGCAAAACTTCAATATTTAGAAGGAAAAATAGACAGATCAATGTTCAAAAACTTAGTGGATAGCTTATTAATCCTTGTAAACACCTTTGTGGACTGCTCTTCTCCTCCAAAAACTGTTCCAGATAGAAGAAATAATTCTTCAAGGAAAGTCATCATCTACATTTCAACTACAATCTAAAATGTGACAAGTTTCATCTAACTGTCCCAAAACACTAAGGGAATAAAACCTGTTAGGAACAAAACTGAAGATGATTAGACATTTTTGAGTTAAAAAAAAAATCCATTTCACTAGCTAGGAACAGGAAGGACAATGGGTGAGACATCATCTAGCAGATATTCTCTGCTTGGAAGTGTTTGGATTGGGACACCCTGACAGGTTCTACCAACTAGGCTTCAGGTTAGGGAACCCACGGTGTTTCAGTAAGTCAATCACCAACAGCAAAAGACTCAGGGGAATTTTGGGCATTTGTGCTACTGAGAATGTTGGAGAAGGCTTTTTCTCCCCCTGCCATAAAGTTACTTCTTCAGGGAAACAGACCCAGTAAAATTTGTATTGTTTTTATCATAACAACATCCATTATTATGTTATTTGTCAACATCCATTCAGAGTTTAAACTGCTGCATTTGTATTTCATGAACTTCTCATGAACAGTCTTATTGAATATGTTCATTCCAGCTGACTTTACTCTGTGGAAGTGAAATCTTCTTTTAGGATACATAAATCACATCAACATTTCCAACAAATGGGAGAACCTGCATTGCTGAAGACCAAACTCTAATTTATACAGGATACCTCCTTCTACAAATCAAAAGGAAACTCCAGTGGAAAAAGGGTATTTCCAAATACATCTGTCTTCTAGTTTAGTGACATTTACTGGACAATTTTTCTGGAAAATTCTATTGAAAGGAAATCAATTTTATGCTTGTTTTCCAAAAAAACACAAATCAAAAAATGTGTAGAAAGTAGGATCTCTTTTAAGCAAGAGAGCCTCCAAGTCAAATGCACTTACTTGCTGAGCTTCACTTAATTGGGTCTGCAGTCTGCGGGCTTTTTCAGCATCTTTTTGCATCTCATTGAAAGCCCATCTGCATTCTGCAAGCTGCAGGTGCAGTGAGCGGGACTCTACCTCTGCTGCATGAAGCCTTCGTGAAAATTCAAATATTTCTTGCTGCAAAGTTGCTATATTTCTCTGTCAGCAAACAGAAACAAGTTGATGGGCTATAAAATCTGCTATTTTAGCAATAAAATGAATAATATTTAAGACCCAAGAAAGTGAAGACAAAACTATCATTTTTTCCTCCATCTCTAAAAGACATATACAAAAGTCTGAACCTTTCACCTACCAAGGGTTACTGCAAATTCTGTTTACAAGGAAGTACTATTTTCACCTAAGGTTTACTATGAAGATTATTAGAGAAAGAGTTTATCCTTTCATTTTGGTTAAAGGGAAGAAGGTTATCTTTACTGAAAGAAAGGATGGTAAACATGAGAAAGGAGAAAACAATAGTAAAAAGCAACCTTAACATTTACATCAAGCCAAAAGCAAATTTCTTATTATAAGCTAATACAGATCTGATAGGACTTGAAAAAAATCTTTTACTTGGATACAATAAACCTCCTCCAAAAATTCTTTGTCAATAAAAGAAAAGACCTATTCACACCCTAACGTGTGACAAATCTACTTCTGAGTGTCCACATAGTAGCACTTGACTGTCATGGACTCATCACCAGCCTGAAACCAAATAAATGCTGCTATCAAGGGAGCTTCACCGTTGCTGTAAACCTTCTGTTTCCATGGAGGAGGACTGTAAATCTGCTTACTGTGCTGGGCAGTCTGTCATGGAATCCAGCTTCCAGGGCCTGGGCATTTACTCTCTGGAGCCCACGAGCCAGCCTCTCTATCAGCGAGTCCCTCTCCAGGTAGGCTCTGCACCCACGAGCGTTCCCTTGAACTGTCTCCATCAGAACGCTCAGGTTGTCCATCAGTTTTGCAAAGCAGTTCCTGGCTGTGCCGATCAGCGAGTTACTAGAAAGCCAGAGCTCTGAATCTTTAAGAAAAAACAACAAAAAGGAAACATCGAGCAGGTTATTAGTTCCCATTCCTTGTAATATCACGTTCTTTTTCACTTCTACAGGATGGAACCTGTAAATATTCTGAAACACAGAATGCTGAATCTGAACCACTGTTCTAACTTTGCTTTTAAAGGATATGAATTCAATTTCTTGAAAACGGCATGATCAAAGAAGAAAGTGCCTGAAACTGAATCGAAGGACATTTGATTCAATGGCAACTTTGATACCAATTTAGTGTTTAGGCTTCTGGAAAATGCATCATCTTGTCTTTCTCCTGCTATTTCCCTTTATTCACATAAATTATCCCTCTTCTAATATCCTTTCTTCTGTGACAAAAACGTGGGGACTCTAAAACTAGAGGTTAATAAAGAACCAGGGATGGCAGAAATGCAGATGAACCAAGGGAACCTGTATCAGTTCTCACTGTAAATAAACTCCAGAAACACTCTCCAGCCTTCTGCTTCCATGACTCTATATACTGAAAGCATAAAATATCCTATCAGCTGCTTAAGAAAAGTAATCTGTTCCAACAGTACAGAAATGTGATCATTCAGAGAATGTAGAAAAGAGTTATTATTTTACCCTGGAATCAAATTACTCTTTCAGGGAAACAGCCCCACTACAATTTGTATTGACTAGCTCAGGACATAACCTCTAGTCAAAGGCATCTATCATAAATATCAGAAATATCTCTTCAGAGCTATGATCCAGAATAGTTTAGATAAAATCATAAAAATGAAAATGATATGACCACCTGACTTATTTATTTTTAAAATATATTTCTGCTACAACAATATACAGTTAAAATTACCTTGGTTGCTGAGAACACCCTCCAGTTCTGAGATGGAACTGACTATTGCGGTATAGAGGTTAGAGCTAGACAACCAGTTAACTGCTTCAATACAGTCAACTCCTTCCTCTCCAAAACCTGTGAAACAGAATTGCAGCTAACGGGATAAGTAAATCACTAAAATATGGCACACTGCTATCTCCAGCTCTTTCAGAAATTAACCAAAAATTAGCATTAAACAAGAAATTAGTCAGGACAATTTAGACTGTTTTAAGCATGCTTCCAGAATGACGAAAAAAAAAAAAGTAGATGAATCTTCTAATTTGGAAAACATTTTTAATACCATTTATCATTGTAGAGGGAAATATAAACTGGTCTGGCAACAGAAAGGGGCAATCTAGACATAATCTCTAAAGAAAATTTTGAAATCCTATGCTAATATTTTATCTGAATCAGAAAGCAATTTTTGTGGATTTTTAGGAAATAAATATTAAAAATTATTTTTAAAAAAAGAGGAAATAACTTTTCCAAAAAAAAAAAAAAAAAATGGGAACATTGCAAGATATTTACCACAGAGAAGATGCTGTAGCACCTAATTCTGAAATCCATAAAACAAATATCAAAAATATCAGATAGTGTTGAGTTCATGTGCATAATTGCAATTTTACCTGCAGTGCTTAACATAAGACTAGGCATTTCCTCTTAGAGTGAAATAAATTCGTCAAGCAATATAAAAATCATAAATCCGTAAATAGCATTTGTCAAAATGTCATTAAATATGTCTTTATGCCCTAGTAATAATAATATTACTCTTTGTTATTCTCTAAGCATGTAATTTGATTTAACTCTTTAAGAACATTTCACTTACGTGGCACAGGATGCCTGCCTCTGGATTCTCCCAGACAAACTTGAATTCCAGAGCTTCCTCTGCATCCATCTGTCCAGATGAAAAATGTACAAGAATATCGGGCCAGAGCCCTCAGCCTGTTAGCAGCCAGAACTGCGATCACAGCTCTTCGGAACACATAAACCAGGTTCTTGGCTCTTCTCTGCCTCAGCCTGCCTTCGTCCTGGTTTCTTTCCACCACAGCAGGGAGAGCATAAAGGAGGCTGACGATCTTGTGGTTCAGGAGTTGGTGCTGGTTCACCCGTTCCTGGAGAATGTCTCTTTGGCGAGACGTGGCGCACAGTCGGCCGTAGAGAGAGCACAGGGCCCCTGACAGCAGCGCACAGGCTGCCAGCAGGGATGAGCGTGCCTTGAAAGCATCTAATAATGAATTTTTCAAGGATTCGTTTTCCTGGGCCAGTTTGTCAGAGAGTTGTTCAAGGCCATAGAGTTTTTGCCTCATTTTCTGCACTGTTTCTTCACATTCCTGCGACAGAAACAAACCAAACAATAACGGAAGAAACATTAACTACATGGTTTTTACCTAGACATGAATGAAAAGAAAATTTAGCTTTGCCATTCAAATGATGCATTAAAGGAGCAAAAGTTGTTAGTAATAATCGTGATGAAAGTGTCTCTTCTAGTAAGGAATTACAGAATCAGATGTATGAAACAAAAAAAGTGGTAGGAGGGAAATTTACACGATCATCAACTGTAAATGGACTCCTGATTTCTGAAAACAATCCACCAACACCGTGACAGCTCACAGAAGGTCCAACACCACCTGTCAGCCCACAAGACAGTTTTATGAATTGACTTAACAATGGTAATAACATCCTCCAATTTCAGAGAGAACACTGCTGTACTAAGCAGAAAACCAGTGTAAGTGAGAGGAAAAACATAAGGAAGTCTGGAACATGAAAGTAGACAGATTAAATTTTTCAGCATGCAAAGACTTCCAGCCCTGAAATCTGCATCAAATACAGCATTATTCTGTGAAGTAAGTTGCAGTAACTCACAAATAACAAGGGACATCTATTTCCTTTATTCACATCGCTTTTAATTGAAACAGGTGCGAAGGAGTGTGATGATAAAGACAGTAAATGGTGGTTGTGGAATAACAGGGAACATTCTGGATTGCAAATAACTCATCTAATAAGGAGTGACAGTTTCACACTTTTAGGCCACTCCTCACTGTAGTATCAGAAAAACAGAGTTGCTTAACACCATTGAAATCTACCACTGCTCTTAGGGTCAGTACATATGTAACTAAATTTATCCCCAGGTGATACCACATTATTGTTATTCTCTACAATCTCTGCAAATGATGATGCTGAAAAAGTAGCTGCTGCCCTCAGTAATTCTCAAAACAAGCCAATTTGATCTTACAGCTTTAACATTCTCAGAAAAAGAATACTGCCATCTGTAGATGAAATCAGGCTTCTCAGCTGGGCCTGAAGACTAAATTCTCTTCAACAAATGCTTGATCAAAGTAATTGATTTCTTATTTTAAGTGATGGTAATATTAGCACAGGGATGGGTTGGCTTGTTGTTTGGTTTTGGATTTTTTCAAACTTTAAATGTATACTAAAATTCCCAAATGACCTTTAACTGCTAAGAGGCTTCAACTATTGAAATAATCCATTCAATTTTTAAAGAAAAAACAAGTAGAAGTTCACAGCACCATACCTGTGATCTTGCATGAAATTCTGCAAGGACGTTTGAGTACTGCTGTTCAAGATATTGCTTTTCTTTCTGCCACCAGCGTTCCTGTGCTTTTAATTGTTCAGACATTTTCTCCAAAGCCTCCTCCTGGTTCTGCTGAAGGTCATTCATAGTGTCAGTCTTGTGCTTGCAAATATATTCTAGGTGAGATATCTGTGTGACAAGCATTTAAGAAGAAATTATTATTTACCTTTTCACTTTAAGTTAAGCACAGACTATTCCAGCATCAAATCTAAACTGCAGTTTTTTCAATATTTTTATTAAAACTAAGTAAAACCCTTTCACAACAGATGAATTACTTGGTTCTCAAAAAAAAAACTGAAAAATATTTTGAAACAAAGTATTTTATTTGGTTTTGGTTTTGCTATCCTTCTACCAGCTTGCAGAGATATTTGTCACCCTCTTTGCAGGAAACCTGAGCCAGACACTTGATACGTTTTTTTTTTTAATGTTTGTATTAAATTTTAGTAAATTAGTAATCCAAGTATATCCTTTAGAAGTTTGTGATGATTGCAAACAATAATTAAAACACAGCCTTTAATTTTTTTGTTTGTGGTTTTGGTTTTTTTCTTTTGTTGAAAAGCCAAGACATTCCAGATTATTATTAAGTTTTAAAACAATTTCAGGGAATTCTAGCACAGAGAATTTTTTCCTTACAAGTAGCTCATACGTTTAGGATGTATTTTAGGATGTATTTTCAACAAACATGAAGGGATTCACTCTTGTGCTTGAACACTGCACCTCATGCAAGCTAAATGGAGGAATGAACCAAGCCAACAATGATCCTCAAATGCACCCACCTGAACTTTCTGCTCCTAGAAAATATCGAGATACTTCCAGATAGACCACACTGAACTGTGTGGAAAAAAAGTTTTTTCAGCCCAGTCTAAAATCCCAGAAAAGCTGCTAAGTACATGAGAAAAGCCCTAGAAGACCTCATAATCAGTCTCAATAACAATGCTTACTTAAAAAGCAAGCAACAATAAGACACAAGCCCTACAAACGCTGCCAGCAGTGTTCACCTTCCCTTCCCTTTCCTCATCTACTTCAAAAGAGAAATAAACCAGAACACAAAGTGATACCCTAAAGAGCTCTTTAGGCATAGCTTAGTCTCTGGAGCCAGCTGAGTTATTTAAAAAGGGGTTTTTCCTTCATAAAACAGAAGGCTTTCTGGGGAGAAAGGCCATGTAAGCTCACTTGCTTTAAAACCACTCAGAAAAGTACAGCTCCTCCTTCCTACAGATCCTGACATGTTTTATAATAGGTATTTCTGTTGTGTTTCTGAATAAAAATGTCATAATCCAAAGTTACAATTCAACAAAAAAACCCCACACTGGCATTCTTTCAAGTAGTACAGCTGAATCATAAAGACATAATTAAAAGGTGATATTCCTGGAGAAAGTGTATTTGGCCTCTGGATTATAGTAAAAGAAAGACTTGATTTATGACTGTAAATGACTAGGTTCAGTGAATTTCTTCATCACTACGATGAATTTATTATCTTTTAATTAGGTTCCTGTGGCTACTATCAGATTGTCCTTTCAGAATATCCTGCACAGAAGGTGGAGCTGAGAGACTTGATGCACACTCCAGTCACATCTAAATGCCCTGGCAACAAAGTGAGCAGTGGACAAGCCAGAATTAATGGTGCTCATTTGTTAGTGTCCAAATCCTTTTGGGGGGATGAATATCAGTCCTTTTTAACGAGACTGCAGTATGAGCAAATGTCACTGAGCTCAGCAGAGGCAGCTGATGCCTGGGGACACTCACCCTCTGGTTAGCCTTGCTGAAGTTCGAGACCAGGGCTTCAACATTCTCATGCAAGAGGGCACAAAGCTCTGCCCAAGGTAACTCTTCCAGGGGGACGTTTGTCTGTCTGGAAAGCACCTGGGCATTTGCCAGGGTCTGGTATGTGTTCAGGAGGATGGACATCTCCCTCTGGAACACAAAGAAAAAAATTAATTGCTGTAGCTGGGCAATGTTCAAATCAAAAGAGATGCATCCTATGTGTGGTAGCAGAGCTGCCTGCAGCTGAAAATGAGCCCTCAAGGCTCCTTCTCACAGCTTCACAAAATTCCTCAGTTCATTTCTAATAATTGCAGCCATAATATTGCCTGATATTACAGCAGAGTAAGAAAACAGATTTCACAAAATTTATCTAATTAGACACAGTATGTAAATAAAGTATGTGAGTAAATCCCAGTCCTGTGGGGGCCACAACCATGACCTGGCACAGATAAAAATTTCCATGCTCTAGTGGATGCAATTCATTCACCCATGTTAATACCTTGAGGTGCCTCCAAATTGTGCCCCAACACTTGCACAGCACACAGAAAACTGTCCAGTTGGCCTGGCAGCACAACACACTCTAAATTCCTTTAAAAATTTGTTTTGCATGGATTAGATATGATTAAACAGCTGGCCAAAATGGGCCTACAGCTCCATCAGTCAAACTCCAAAAGCTGTGCCTCATTTATTTACAGTGATTTTAATCAGTGGTATATTAACTTGATTCAGATTATAAATAAATTTTAGCAACAACAGCATGCAGTAGAAATTCAATTCTTCATACTTTTAGTACATACAAGTGCCTTAGAAACTTTTTAAAGTTAAGATAATAGAAAGCTGTTTCTCAAATGCTGTATTAGTACAGTCAGAGATCAAGATAAGATTATCAGACTAGAGTGGAAAAACATATTCAGGAAGCATAAAAATGTTATAAAATATGAAAAAATACTGTACAGGTCAGGAAAGCAGGAAGGGAGAATGAAGGGAAGGAAATGCACTGACATTTTTACCCAATTTAAGCATGGGTATAGCAAAGACCAACAGCAATATATTAAATGTTATCTATACTTAGGTTCTGCTACAGCCTTCTGCTTTTTCATTTTGCGCAGCAAAATCAGAGCTATCTCAGTGGAGTAAACAGGATCACACACAGGCAATTCTGCTTCCCAAACAAATACAAACAGCTTTGGGAAAAATGCAAAGCCATCCAAGGCCATAAATACCTGATCTCATAAGGCAACCACTAATACAACTCTTCCAAAAATGAATATTTTTATCACCCGCTCAGGACAGTCTTGTGGTTTGAACGCCTTTGAGTAAAATAATTAAAACAACCAGCTCTATGAATATGACAGTGAGCTAATTATTATTATTTTTTACCCTTTCAATACTGTAACATTAATTTTGAGTCTAGCATTAAATACTGTTTCCATTACCAGAAATCTTGATCATGAATGGAATCTTGTCCATAGTTCTTGTCATGTCATATATTTTACTAAGGAATACAAATAAAAAGGAAAACTCCTACCACAGCAACAGCTAGCAAGCACTTCAGGTTTGGAAGCAAGCACTTCAGTAGAATATTTGCAGCTTGCAATTGTGTTTTGTAGTTAGAAATAGCAATCATTAATGCCTGTAGTTAGGGCAGACAGTTGCTTTTCTCTGTATGCATTCCTTTTGTGCCTGATGAAATGACTTTTTCAGGCTAACTAGGCCAGCAGATGTCTTTTAATACATTAATGCTTGCATGGAAGGAGCTGTTATTCTCCCAGAAAGAAAAAAGAAGATCCTGATTTTATTTGTCTCCAGTTTATGAATGACAGATCTGCCTGGGCAGTGGACAGCACTAAGACAAAGTGTGGAATAACTCCATCAGCTGAACAAAAGACACCCACAGATCTGAAGACTCTCTGATGCAGGTCTCTGCTCCTCTCCACAGGGAACAGACCTCATGTACCCTCCATGCTCAGAGCTCTGACAGAGAAAGAGGAGAAGTTTCCAAGCCACCAGCAAAAAAAATGTATATTGCTAAGAGTAGAAAGAGAGCAAATGTAACCACACAATGAAAGGAGAGATTTTCTAAATATGCTGACAACTTTCCTTTGTCCCTGCTGCTGTGCAAAGAGATGGCAAAATTGTTATTCAAGGTGTAGCTGAGTAAAGACAGTAGAAAAGCCCAAAGTGGTCATATAAGAGGAGAAATTTTTCAGAAAATAATCCAGCGAAATACATCCAATGTGCCAAATCCACAGCAAAACAAGTAAAAAACAAAACAACAACAAAAAATCCCCTCTGCTTTTCCACCTGAAAGCTTGAAATAATTTTCAAGCAATTTTTACAGTCAAATACTTGCACTAAAACTAAAAGGGTGTATGAAATTAAAAAAAAAAAACAAAACATTTCTAGAATGATAGCTCATGAAACTTGACAAAAAAGTTAGGTAGAAAGAACATTCTTCACATGAAATGATCATCAATATCTACAAAATGCCTTAATTAGGAATGCCAGTACATCCTGCCCATACTTAAATAATATTTTCAAATTAGCTTCTCCAAGGCATTGCTTACATTTATTCATGTAGTAATTTTTTTTAAAGGTAACATAATAACAAAAAGGGTGAGAGAATGGCAGAATTCTGCCACAGCTCAGCGCAGCAAATGCAGCAAATTCTCCCCACAGTAAATATTTTGACAGTATGCTTTAAAAAACCCAAAGCAATGTGTGCCACATTTTTTTCCTTACTACTGAGCTTTTTTTTCTATTTACTATTTACTATTGAGGCTTTTTTTCCTTACTATTGAGCCTTCCTTCAGGCTGAAGCTGTCTGGAGGAGCCACTAATGTTGCATTGGCATCTTGAGCTCTCTTCCCTTCCTCAGCCTGGTCTTTCCATTGCACACCGGAGGATAAACGCTGTCCTTGTGAACTGGAAAGTTTCCACAAAAAAGATACTTTAACCAAAATTACTTTTGTCAAATGCACTGTGTTCTTTTAAAGGATAATCAATGGATATGACAGATACTACTTTAGCACCACACATGGATTCTGAAGCTGCTTGCCTTTCCTAATTGAATGAAGAAATTTATATTCCTTCTAAGGAAGATTTTGCAAGAGGTTATATTTTCAGTTACCAAGCCTCGTGTCATGCAATTCATAAGATTATATGGATGTGGCCTCAAAGTTACATATAACAAACAGAATTTTTCGTATTTTAATTAACACAACAGCTGTCTTCAGAGAGACCATGTCACATCTTGCATCATCAATGCTGATTTCAAGTACAGTTCTTGCTCTCCAGGTTTCCACATGCCTGACTCTACTCTGTCTGGCTTTTAAAGCAAACTATCCAGAATTTTAATCTGTTCTTGTACTGTGTCACTCAGGAAAACAGATCTATCAAGAGCCTGGCATGACTAAACAGGCAGCTGATGAGGAAACTCCAAGGCCAAGCAATAGCATAAAGGACACAGAAGCACAGAGAGGGAATCCAAGGAAGAATTTTAAAAGATTGCCTGAGTATTTAGGCATGGTGTCAGGAAAGCCAAAAGCTTGCTTCAAATTGATGTTTGCACAGGATGACAAAGGCTTTTCCAGCTCAAGTTTTAAATATTTTACTAAAAACATGGCCATAATCATGAATCTTGAACGAGTTGCTCAGGCCACAAACTTCCTTCCTTGTGGGAAAACAATTTTTTCCTTCTCCACTGCTCCTTGTGTGAGTAAGTCAACATAAACACCTGTGTATACAGGCTGAAAGAGAGCTCACCCAAGTTCTGCTACCACAGGCACAGCAGACTGTGCTGGCCAGGAAACATCCCAAGAGATTTCCTCTGCTCTCACACTTTTCGATACTTTTTAACCATTTAAAGCTTTCTACGGCCATTCAAAAGTTGAAAACAAAGATTATCCACTATAAATGATACACAACTTCTTGACAGGAGTCTTAGAGATCCAACTGACTCACTGAAGTGGAAAACAATGTCTTCATAATAATCTAAGTGTATATAGAAAAGCCATCTTTTCTAGACCTGCTGGATATCTTTTCCTACACTCACCCCAACCATTACTGGACCCTGGACCTAACCATAACTATGATTTGCAAAATTTTTGGTTTGGCAAATAATCTGTAGCAGGCCAGTTATTATCTGTACCATTCACAATACCTTTGGTTACTGATATGGGCCTGTTATTAATGGACTGCCAGGTTCTGAACCTTTAGTTTGGTTTGGCACTTTGCACCAGATTTTCTGCTGACTGAAAAATGCAGGGACTGTAAAGTGCGAGTTGTACTGAGGCTGTCTAGGGCCATTTTGCAATGGCTTTAAAAGGAAACTTACTCTTTTTTTCCTGTCTCAAGTGCATTTACTGGCTCTCTGAACTCTTCCCTTGCTATCCCTTCTGGAAAATCTTCTCTCCTGCCGCGATGCCCTTCATTCAAAATGTCTTCCAGTTCTTGAATTCTCAACTACCAAGTGATAAGAAAGCAGTTGAAGGAAGTTAGGAAAGACTGCCATGGTCTTTAATGCTGTTCACGGTTCTGTTCTGCTTTTTATAGGTGAATATCTTCTATTAATTCTATATGGAATTAGAAAGCATTTAACACACATAAAAATGGATTTATACATAGAGTCCAAAACAGAAAGAAATAGATATGCTGACCCAAAGCACCTTTTGTTCTCCTTGCATGGTGTTTGGATTTTCCTGTTTTCCATTATTTATATTACTGAAGTTTTCCAGGGGAATTCTATTCATTAAGTAGACTCATAAAAGGGTAGGATTAACAGTAAAAGCTACACTTGCACTCAGAGCAAAGCTCATGTGGAGCTTGTTCATGTACATAAACAAGGAAGAAAACCTTCTGAGGTCTTCACCCATAAAAGATAAATCTCTAACTTCACGGAATGTTACTTTTCCAGCTCCTTTGTATGTTGTAAAAGTAGAGAGAGAATAAAAAAACCTGAATCATCACAATTTATTTAATCATCACTTCAGAAATCCAAGTGCCTGTACTTAGAGAAGGTCATAAGAAAATAACTGACTGAAGAATTGGCAATGCTTGTTTGTGTTCCTCAGAAAACAAGAAAAAAATAATGAAATTCCCTTTTGTTTTCTCATTTAGTTCTTCAAAAATCCACTAGGAAGGCTTCCTTAGTCACTACAAGATCACTCAACAATCACCTTACAGGATTTTCACTTTTGTTTTTTTAATAAACCCTAATTACTTTAATGGATCAAACCCTGTGTGACACAGTTTAGTGATACAAAAATTTAATATTCAAGTATACATATCACATTTTTTCATATATTCAAACTTCTCTGGCAACAGCAGATGTAATAGCTGAAATGTACTCTGAATAGTTACATTTGGAACTGCAGTCTCAGGATGCATTAATATCTCACACCTAGAGAAGTTGGGTGAATGCACTCTATCTCTGAAATTACCTAAGTGCCCATTCCAAAGATATAGGACAGAATATCTCAGCAGTTTAACTATTGTGAAACATTTCCTTTCCCCTCACTCTTTCAATGCTACTTTGAATTCTAAAACACAAGAATGTGTTTCCATATCTCCTGGAAATCAAGGAGATATTTTTCTATTACCTTTTACAGTCTTGACAATCATCAATCACTGCAAAAAATCTACTCAGTGTTTTCACTGGAGCAAGGAAGTCTGAACATTTTTGGAAGATTGCACCTTTACAAGTTCATCTTCCATTTTACTGCAAACTTCTACCAAATATTTAATCAAAAGTTTACCTGCATGACTTCTGTAGTGTATTTACATTCTACATGCGCTCGTCTTGCTGCTGCAGCATCATCCTCCAGTTTCTTTATTTTCGCTGCAGCTGCCTAAAAGTACATTTTAAAAATATCTAAGTCCGGAAAGATGATGACATCATGCAAAGACAACTTAATTTCTTCAGTTTATTAGGTCTCCATACACCAACCTGTGGTATCTGAACTACTTGCACTTTGGAACTGTGAAAACTCATGTCAATAAATAAATGAAAGGAAACAATTACATATCCAGAATATTAAAGTAATATTTTCTGTTTAGTTAAAGAAATTGATGTAGGATTACGTTCTTGCTACAGTTTTCATAGTCACAGATACCTGTCTCTATCTAAAGGCCTGGACATGGTATTTCAATAGAAAAAATGTTTTTAGCAGAAGCAGTAACTACAGAGCTGCTATAATAGAAATCCACATGAAATTTTAGCTACATTGTTTCCTATCAAAAACATCATCTCACTTTGACTGATGATTGATTTGAAAAGAACAATACATCCCAAAATGACTTCTGCCTTCAAGTGATGCCAGAAAGATGAAGAAAAGGACATTCATATTAAAAGTAATTTAAGACACTCAAGGTTACACAGATACAAGTCAAGTCATTGATTTTGGACAGGTAAAGCAAAGGAGCAAGCATGTGAGACTGAATCCTAACTCCAAGCACTTCAGTTAGGGAAACATTAACTGAAAAATAAATTAATACATAAAATGAACATACGAGCTGTTGGCAATAAATTTAAACTATGTATAAGCTCACACATTCACAAAAGGAAATAATTGAGAAACAGAGATCTGTGGAAGGCCTATTAAAGAGAAAGTCACAGCACAGAGCTTACCAAACCCACTCCACAAAAGCATCAGCCAAAAGGCTTAAGCTTTGCCTCCTCCCACAAGATCTATCTGCTTAAGATGCTTAACTAAAAAATAAAAAAGTCACAAATCCTGCGCAAATACTCCCTCTGTACCCATATTGCTAAGAGTACTTTCCCAGTGACATAAACCCCTTTCCATCTGCAGTTCAAACACCACTCTCAGGTCAGGCTCGCAGCATTCACCTGTGAATCCACCTTTCCTGCCAAGTGATGCTCTGCATTTTGTTAATCAAACACGGGGCACTCATAGCCTAACTCAGAGGTTTCACCCCTCAGAAATGAAACCGCTCAGTTGTGCCAGTGCTTGCTGAGGCTCCCAGCAGCAGGCAGAAAGCTTTACCTCCAGTTCTTGGAGGAGCCTCTCCTGCCGTTTATTCTTGATTTCCAGACAGGCGGCCTGGAGCTTCAGCACCTTGGTGCAGCCACTGTGCTCTGCCTCCAAATCCTTCAACTTCTTGGCAGTGCTTTGCAGGGCAGCATTAGTTTTCTAAAGATAAATAGGTAAAGGAATAAATCAATACATCAAGAGGCACTTTTTCTAAGATAAAGTATTGCAGTTGAGAGTTCAGCTGCAGTTTGAGAGGAATGGAGACTGCATCAGAAGATGATGTTAGAATTTTAAAATCTACGACGCCAGCACACGTCAACAGAAGTGTTTACCCAACAACAGACGTGCTTTTGATTCACCACCAAGAAATCTGCGTTGGCCCAAAAATCACTGTGAACATGATCTTCTGTGGTAACACTAAAATCAGAGCCAGATCTCCACTGGAAACCTTTCCTTAAAAGAGTACAGCTCTTCAATCTCTTCTGTCTCCCAGCTCAGTGGCAATGATAGAAACAGAGTGCATTTGGGGAAATTATGCATGGGGACAAAAGTTCATTTTTGTTATGATTGTGATTGCTGAAACTTCAGATGTTTTTAGAAACAGTTAGTCCCACAGACTAAATAATTTTGATTTCTGCTTTTCTGAAAAGCATTTTCTTCTTTCTAGAAACTGAATTTAAAAATTGATGAAATATGAAGTCCTCAGTAGAATAAAATGATCTGGTCCCCACTTCAATTTCTGCATACAGAAATTGAACTCAGCTAGAGGCTGGAAGCATTATTAACATTACTGGACACTGCAGCTCCATGAAGTCACTGCTACAAAATCCCCATTGTCCATATGAATTTGGATTAAATTTAAGCTAATCCTCTACCTTTGCACGTCCAGCAAGACAGTTTTCTACTCTTCAGAATGCAAAATAAATAAATAAAGAAGCCAAAATTAACTGTTTTCTACATTTTCTAACATTTCTTCTCTATATCTGGAAAGATACAGAAATATTTATTCCTTCAGGTTTATCTTCCAAATATTAACAAATGTGAGCTAGGAAATGTGAAATAAGTAACAGATAGTTTGCTGTGAAATACAACAAAAAATTTAAAAACATTTTCTACTGGAAATATAATTAACATTAGAAAACTAAAATTGTTGTGAGTATATCAAGCTCGTTAAACAAGTCGGCATGAGCTGCAGGATTTCAGAATTTTGAAGAATTTCTGAACTTTTTGGAGGTGATATGACTGTTGAATACTATCCCCGTAGCCACCTGCAAATATTTGCTCATGAAAAACACAGCTGGTCTTTTTTTTTTTTTTTTTTTTTTAAACCGTTTGTGAACGACACACTCTCCCAAGTATTTGAAGGAAAAAAACGTGCAGGGATATGAACTCCTGCCTATCCACGAGGTGATGCTATTGCCCTTCCTAGCGAATGCGACCCCTCCCATCCCGGGCCAGGATCCGCCCAATAGATCCTGTCACACAGCAGGGAGGGTGATTTTTCCTGTGTGCTCGTTCCAGAGGCACATTTCAATACTCCATGACTCCACTCCCACGCCTACCTCAGCATTTTCACAGCCAAGTTCAGAATTACAGTTTGTGTAGTTTTTCCAGTCAGGATTTGCCTACATGCTCAGAATCCCACTTCTCTGCATGTATTAAGACCACAATTAAATCTCCTTTCATTTTATAACTCATTTCATTTTATAACTCAGAATAACTCAAGGAGATTTAAATTTGGGCCTATAAATACACAACACAAAAGACTGCAATGCATTCAAAGTCATCATTTATAAACCCAGATATTTCTGATGTTCATCTGACAAGCTCAAATGAATTAAGCTTTCAATGCGGTCGAGTCAAGGACAATCAAGATGTAAGATTTTTTTATTTCCCAGAATTTTATAATTATATGTAACATAACTCTAGGGTGATGGGCAGGGGAGCAGCTACAAAAGCAAAGTGGAAAAATGTAACATTTTTACTACTGAAGGCAGGTTAGGGTTTGGCACCTAGCAGTGAGTCACATTTTCCTTTCAGTGATTCTTGAAAGTCCTGAAAGACTTCTGAGTCCAGTGACATCAAGATTCTGAAACCCTACAGCTCACTCTGGCCTGTTTAACGAGCTACATGTATTCATGGCAATCTTAGTCTACTCATGTGAATTACATTTCCTACAAGTTTGTAGCTTTAATACATTTACCAACAAAACCCCTTCCTCTACAACCACTGTCAGAGAACACTGCCAGGGAACTGACAGAGAAGACAATGTCCTGAGCCATACACTGCTCCTTTTGTCCTTTTTCAAGGACAAACATCACTCAACAGAGCATGGCATACTTTTTCAACACTGATTTTTGATGCAGCATTAAACTCTCTGAAGGTAGCTTCTACAAAACACTGTGCACAACAGAAGGCAATACCCTTCCAGAGCCTCCTCAAACTAACTCAGCCACTCACTGTTAGGCAGAACTCAGAGCTTACCCTGCTGCCCCTGGCAACTTAAAAAAGAAAACTCTATCTAAAAGTAGGCTTCTTCACAGCCTATGTCCTGCCCTACCTTTACAAGAATCAGCTTTGAATAAAAACTGGCTTCTTTTGAGAAGGACATTAGGTCCTGTCCGCAGCTCCTGTCCTGTCCACAAGCTCCTCTGTTTTTCACTACCAGCATTACACACTAAGTGTAACTTCATAACTCTGTAACTTCATTACTTCTGTAATCTTCAGAACTATTCTGCAGTATTTAGCTATTTGGGGGATTTTTTTCTCCCTTAAACCCAAAAAACTCCAACCCACCACACACTTGGCATCAAAAAACTTTCAGCCAGCATCTCATGGAACTTTCCATCTATTACTACATCATACCTGAAAAGCCATTTCTGCTTCAGCTTTTTCTTTAAAAAGGAATTCTAGCTCAGCAAGGTGTACTCTGTGGATGTTCTCCATCTCCACTGCAAATCTTTGAACTATTTTCTCAGTCTCTGATGCTTTCTGCTGGTGTTCGTCATTCATTTCTGTTGTTCACAAAACAAACAAACAAACAAACAAAAAAAAAATAAGCATGTTCAGAAAAAAAAAGAGTATAATGAACATAAGTTCCTCTGTGTATTGTGGTATCCTGTGAAACACTGGAACAGTAACACTTCCAGTTTCACTACAGAGAAACAATCACATCTTGTGTTCCTGTAGCATCTTTCACACAAGGACATAGAAATGCTTTGGAGATTTCTCAAAAGCATTGAGAAAATTAGATTTCAAACAAATGAGATTTCAAATTGAAGCTCTTCTCCCTTTGGAAAGGAATAAAAATTCAACTCTTTCAAGTGAGGCCTCTATAGCATAGGGAACTTAATAACTTAATTACATTTTTCTGCAACACTTGGCTAGCTTATTGCCAAATAGTTATGAGACATTTCAGTCTGTATCAATTAATTTCAAGCTCAGTTTAAGTAACAATAAGGACAGACACTTGCCACATGAAAATGATTCAAGGAAAACCTTAGGCAGCTTGGGCTAATGAGCAAAGGCTTAGCTTTTCTGGGGAAATTTACTGCTGCTCAAGAGATTTAAATCTTCAGCCCAATGGCTGCCCCAAGGTAGGGAAATACTGGATCTACTTCTCTGTGCAAGCTTAAATGCCAAGGAAGAGTTCTTTTCCTAAAAGCAGTTTTACTAGGAACTTTGCTTCATTTCACAAACTCAGTCAAAATATTTTGTATTATTTTTTTATGTTACTGAGTACAACTAGCTATGTTGGCATTTATGTGATCACCACTTTCTAAGAGATTTTTACTTCAAATTCATCCTATTCTTCTGAAATTTCTTCCTAGGTGGAGAAGGGTGAGAAAACCAGAAGAGACATGTTGGGAAAACACAGAGAATTTGTGGACACAGTGATGGAAAAGACCTGTCAGATGTCAGGAAGTCAAACCTCAAGAAGAACAGCAGAAAAACATCTTGGAGAAAATACTAACGAAAGGGCACAAGTGAGGTGCTCTGTCCAAGAAGTTAAGTTGAGATTGTATCCAAAACACCACACGAGGTGAGCAAGGCTCCAAGGGATAAGGGAGAAGAAGCAGTAAGTTAAAAACTGAAAAAGAAATGAGAAGAACACTCAAAGCCAAGTCTTTGGCTTCTTTGACATTTGTAACAATAAAAACAAAACCAGGGAAAAAAAAAAAAAAACAACAAAGAACAAAACAAAAAAAAAAAAAAACAAACAAAGAACCCCAACCCAAAAAAAAAAAACTGTTTGCGAAATTTAAACCAAGATTTCTGTAATCTGTGTGTTCTCCAAATGAATGAAAGTGCAGAATTCTTATTATCTTTTTAAAAAAACCTGGCAGTATAAATGCATTTCAAGTTTCAGAGTCTCCTTCCATCCTTGTAAGGTTACAAACTCCAGGAGTCCTCCAGTCTTTTCAGTGAACACCAAAGATTCACAAATACATCTCTTGTACTGAATTTAAACAGTATTATATTTACTTAGGTAACAATAAAAAAAAAATCTCCCCAGCTTTTAAGAGTGAGAAATCCCTCTCTGTTTGAGAAGGATTAAGAAAATTTGAGTTTCTGAATGCAAAACTAGTAGGGGGAAAATGTGTAGGTAAAACCCTTCCTTTCCACGTACTACTGTCATAACCCCTGTTATTTGTATAAAAACAAAACCAAAGATGACTTGAAGAGGCCAGATATGAGCAACAAAAAGCCAGAAATATCTGAAAAGGTGAAAGAGAAAAGCAGCACGATGAGAACTCCTGGGGGAAAAAAAAGTTTTTGGAAAGAGTGTAAACAAATAAACAGGACTTGATTTTATTTTTTTTCCCCCTGAAAATAAAAAGGAAGAACAGCTGGATATAGTGATAAGCAGGAAGTGGAGAGGGACTCCTTAATTACAATTCTGTGCACACTGAAGGAAGGAAAAACAGAAGGTAAGGAGCAAGAGAAAAAAAAAGGTATTGATAGGCTTAGCAGGTTATATTTAATTGGTATGAGACAGCAAGGGTTTTGCAAACTCTTATGAGCTTATAGGAGCAGATGAGTAAGACATGGGAAAATAAGAAAATAAGAGACTTTCCAAAAAACACTGTAACTGTAAAACCTTGTGCAATCTCTGCTTTTTTAATGACTTGGGACTGATGTAGCCTCTGGCCTATGATTTTTTTTGTTTTTTTGAAAATTACCTTGAAGTTCCATAACTTTGGCTTTTGCATCACACAGTTCATCCTCTGCAGCATAGAGCCGTAAATCAGCTTCTTTACTAGCAAATGTCATTTCACTCTCCAGATGTTGACGAAGAGCTTCTCCTTTCTCAAGTTCCAACCTTAATTTCTTTATTTCTTTTTCATAGCAAGACATCTAGAAAATAAATATTTCAGAAATTGCATTCATAGCTGCCATCTTATCCCATCTGATTTTGAAATACAGTCTTGCAACCACACATTTTAGATCCTTTTTTTTTTTTTATGCAAACTGTTCCTAGATCATTTTCATGTACCTTAAATGTACCTCTCTGTTTTTCCAAACATGCTCTGCCTTAAGAAAATAAAAGCTACAATTATATTTATTCCACAGGCAATTTTATGGTAACTGTATTTACAACTAGAAAAGCAGTTGTGTTGGGATACTAGATTATCAGACACCTAGGAACTCAGTGTGTAAACACAAACTTCAGTCCAATGATGTTCAGCAGTCAAGCAGAATGCTATTAAACACAACAAACAAAACAAAGAAAAGGCTTCAAAAAGGATTCTTATCTGGTGTAAGAAAGATAGTCTAGTCACCGCTGCCAAAAACTGGAGCCAGGAAACCACATTCAAGCCATTAGAACTCAAGAAGGTGGAAAGTAAACCATGAATTTCTTCAGAACATCTACAAAGCAGCAGCATCCTTCATGGATGCCCCATTCATAGGAAATAATTTAACAGGAGCTCCATTCATAGGAAATAATTTAACCCCATTACAAAGGTTTTCCCTGATGCTCTTGTGGCAAACTAGTACCTAAATGAAGTAGCAGTGAGAAAAGACTTCATTAAAATTTTCTTTACTTTGAATTTTATTACTGCTAAAAGTAACAATTCTGCTCTTAGCAGTTTGTTAGGGGCATCTGGTGTGGGTGCTCGTTCAGCTGTTTCCTGCTAAACACAGCCAATAAACCAAGTTTGTTGTTCCCTATCCACTTATTTAAGGATTCCTGCTTCTTACAGAGTGACTTGCCCTTGTCATGATCCCGTTGCTCTGTCAATGGTGGGGTGATTCTGTAAAATGGACCCCTGGAATTCCTGGGATTAAAAGACTCAAACAAACAGACAAACCACATCTTACCTTGAGAATTCCAAAGCTGAGGGTGCAAAATATTCTTCTGCATGATTTTACTGTTGTGTAGTGCTCAAGTTTCTTACACACACCTTCAGCTATTAGCAATGACGCTAAAAGTGATATCAGTTTCTAGGGACAGGCATGAGATGTCTGTACAGCGCTACTTTGTTATTTTCCAACTACTGAATGTCATTTTGACTCACCTGATGAGAGGATTATTTCAAGGAAACAAATTGCATTTAAGGAAAGAAATTACATTTATTCTCCGGGTAAAATAAAGCAAACAAAGAAAAAAACTCCTTACCTCTTGATTGTGTTGATTGTTTAATTCCAAATTTATTTTCTCCAGACTATGGAGTTTTCTTCTCAGATCTTCAACAGTGTCCGTTTCCATTTGATTTAAATTCTGAGGCAATGGTAACTCTTGTAACTGATTATCTGAGCTGAAAAGTGTGTTTTGAAGAAACATGAGCATTCCTTTGAAGTTTTAATGCTTCTTTACCTCAATTAGCCAATCATGGGTCCAGAGTTTTAAACCTTCACATAAGTAAAATTATTTTGTGCAGTTTTCATCTTACTATTGCTCTTTGAAGAAAGGATTATATAGAATTGCTTATTGTGCAAGATATGAGAGATGTGGCAGCAGGAACTTAAAAGAGAGATTCACTTTCCACTAATAAAGTTGATTTAAGCATAACATATTTATTATTATTTTTTAGTATCTTTGTTCCCCATAATGAACTTCCATAATTTTTGATAATTAACTTCCAGGAGGCTTAGAAACGTAATTCCAATTATGTGAGTTAAAACAACTGCAAGCTTTTTGTCTCCACAAAAAGTCTCATTTTTTAACATTAGTTACCATCTCAAAACCATCTCTGTCATGAAACAAATCCACAGATGTGGGAAAAAAACCTCTCTTTTTACACTTTGTCTTCTGAGATACATACATTCAAACCACAGACATGCAACTGATCACAGACACAACAGAAATTGAAGGTTTAGGCCTCCAAACTACCCTGTTTTATCATAATTTCCACTACTATTTTAGTTAAAGCAAAATCTACTTGGCAATTAGCAGAATCAGCCCTCAAGCACCACAAACAATTACAAAAGAGTCAACACCAAGTTTCTATATATAAAGTGAAAAATTTATACATACAATATATAAATTTCTATAGATACACACACACAACCATGTATAGATACAGATATATATGTTACATATATATATAGATATGTATGCATATACATATATATAGTTACATTAAAAAATATTTATTATCCAGGTAAATAATTTAAAGTGAAATTATTATAACTTCAAACTGGAAAACTTTTCAGTTATTTCAGTTCTTGAATATCAGTGTTCACATTATTTGATATGTTCATTTTCACATTATTTTAAGTATGTAAGACTGCAACAATTATTTTATCCAGACTTGCAAAAGTGCAAGAGTTTATGGGCAATAAATGTGAAATACACTGATAAAAGAAACATGATTAAATTAAGCACTAAACTGGTATCATATAATGCAGAAATGTAAATACTAAAATACCATATCTTTGTCTACATGAAGTATTTTTTACAGAAGTAACACTGTCCTGGCATTTAATTAATAGATCTTTAAGTCACCACTTTACCCCTAGATTTGTGTATAGGTACAGTTAACATTTTTCATGACCAAAAATTTACCTGATGTCATATTTTTCTCTTTTTTTTTTTTGGCTGGCCAAAGAGATACAAATACTATCAATAAGGGGATCTGTAACTTAGATAAAATCTTGCCTTTGAAGACATCTCTCTTAAAGGATGACATTTCAGTATTTTAGCTGCAGACCATAAATATCTTATAATTGAATAAACAGTAAGTATATTCCCATTTAAAAAGAAGACAGACATCGTCTGTCAGATCAGAACAGCTCGATGTCATCAGAAATTGTTCCACAAGGTGCCGTGTTCTTAACCCATTTTATGTATTTAATAAATGTAGGAGATAATAATCATTAAAACCTGCAAGAAAACCACAAGGTCATGATTAGTTTTCAGAACTTACTACCAAAGCCATACCCAAAGCAAGCAACATGAACCAAAGAGCAAGAGATCAGCAACAATTAAAATCACTATTTTTAGTGTAACTCTGCTCCTGCAGTAAGAAGATTGGGAAATAATAGAACCTGAGCAGCTGGAGCATCTGTAATAAAATCGGAATAAAATCTTGTTTGTGGACATCATGTAATTGGTTTGAGTGACCCTTTTTTCTCCCTTTCTGGGGAAAACACAGAAGAAATAAAGGCAAGTAATATTATTCAGAGATGATGAATGAAGTACCAGTCTCAGCTGAAAATAGCTAAAAGCCAGACAGCACCAAGGGGGAAAAATGAAACCCAAACTGAAAACTGGGGAAGACTTGGTCCAAGAAACAAAGGTTATGGAAAGGGGAACCATTTATTTGGTCTGGAGGCAGCAGGGGAGTCATTGACCTTATTTAAACTTGGTGAGATGCAATATTATTTTCATGGAGACCACACAGAATGGAAGCAAGAGAATAATGACTTTTTGTAAAAACCTTTAAGGCTTTCATTAAATGACATTGGTTTGTGTGGCAGTCAGAGCTAAAGCAATCTCTTTCTTTCAGCTCTCCTATGAAATCTCCACCAACAAAAAATCATAATGGAAAGACATTAAAACTTACTCGGAGGAGAAACTAACTGCAATTAACTATTCTGCTTAACTGAATCTGTGGGGGAGAATCAAAAAAAAAAAAACCATACCATGCACAAAATTTGTGATACCACAAGCATTAGCAAATTAAGGATGCCATGGAAATGAAAAATATGTATCAGAGCATTAAAACAGGGAACATAATATTAAGTATTGGCAAAAAAAAAAATTAGACACCTTTTGAAATAGCATTTTACGCACAGCTTCTGAAGTCACGATGCAATTGGTGGAAACTTAAAAATATATATCAGAAAACCCTAATTTTTTTCTTAGTATAGAACAAAAAAAACACCCAAACCAACAAAAACAAACAAATGAGCAAAAAATCCCCCAGCTAACAAAAAATCCCCCAGTCCCAGTGTCAGAACTGTTGAACTATTACTTATGTTGCCCACTTCATTTTGGTTGTCTACTTATACATTTTCAAATAAAATGGAAACTAGCCTTAAGAATTTTTGTTTCTGTAATACTTTCTTTAATTGTCACAGCATGGCCAGCAAATGCAATACTTTCTGAAAGCTTCCTCCTACCACTTCTAGGAGATTTTTCCTCCCATCTTCGTATAACAGCTACAAGTGTTACAACCACAAAGCTGTCAGAAGATTCAGTCAAAGACAAAACCACACCAAGTCCCTAGAAGGTTTCGAAATATGCACAATTTGCAACCTATCAAAATTCAGAGAATGTTTTCTACTTCCATTTTCACATATTAGGAGTTCATCAACCCTTGGTTTTGAGCTAAAATATGGTTTTTTACCAACTACAGCTTTTAATAAGATACCATTTTTATTAAGACACCATTTTTAACAGGAATTTAAGAGGTTTCAATAAAGCATGTGAGCAGGTGAAATAGCTCCTGATTTCTACATTGTAGAAGTTATTTTGTAGCTCAAAACCTAAATTCTCAGTTTTCACTTCACAAGTCCACTGGTTACAGTCAGCATTGACCATTGCAGAAAAGCAACTTTTCACTAGCTTCAATTCCACAGCTGGCAGAAAATGCAGAGTAGTTTTGCAATTGAGAGAAATGTTCTTGCACTTACTACCTAGGAGTGTAATTTTGCTGAACTTCTGCAGCTAAGAGAGCAGCCTGCAGTCTGATTTTCTAACCAAACTCCGTATTTGTGGAATTTTGCAGTTCCCATAGAACTGGCAGTTTTGTACAGACTAAAGAGAGACAAATTGTTTGTGCCAAAGATCAAACTCTTATCACGTTATAAAACACGGGGGTCATGGTAAGACTTCAAGCCAACATCTACCAGCCCAATTAATGTGGAACACCCTCCTGTGCCTCCTGGGCAGTGTTCCTGCTTGCTGGCAGAAACTATCTCTACCTCCTGATGACTCTATGACACTTTGCATGTGTCACACCATATCTGGTTCTTCCTCTGCCTGAATTGTATCATTTCAGGCATCTAGAAAATAAATAAGCCACAAAAGCAGGAATTAAACTGCTACACTTAAAAATCCAGAACTGGACCTCACCGGATAGGTTCCCTGGAAGCAATGTTGTCTGAAGGGGCTGAACTCATGGTTTCCAAACTGTGGTTTTCTTAAGTCTATAAACTGTGGAGGATGAAGAACACAGTTAACCATACATACTTCTACTTGATGAGCTTCAAAGATTAGTCTCTTCTGCATCATTAAACTATCAAGGCCTCTAGCAGACACATGCTTTGCTTTATTTGTCAGCCTACTAAAATATTGATTTTTTTAAACACTCATACTACCATGTCACGTGAACAATTACCACAACTGCAATTTGACATCAGCTTTAGAAAATAGCATTGTACTGTTAGTCTTCTAAGCCTGACTATTGTAGAGAAATAAATATATATATGTAGCAGGATATCCACTGTCAGAGTTTTCAGAACACCAATAAAAAAATGTTATGTTTGCATAGATTGAGCTACCTTCCTCCTAAGCAGTTTACAAACTCTGCTTCTCTTCAAAAAATTCTACACAGTTCTTAGGGAGATAAATGGTACTATAAAAGGTACTGTGATTTTTTAAGTAGATCAGATAGCCAAGGTTGCCTGCCTAATAGAACACTTGCTATCCTAAAGGCTGCTAAGTCTTTCACAAATTGCGCAGAATTTTTGCTTTAAGATGTAGCTGTGAAAACTAACAAATTCGTTTTTCATAACATCATTCTTTTTGGTATTGCAACTTACACCAAAAACTCATAATGAACAGGGGAAAAAAAATTGTAGTTTCATAACAGACTCAAAATGTTTTCTGTCACATCCACATCATTCTGAAGTTTTAAAACTTCTTTAAATTACTCTGAAGTCACATAGAGGAAAAGAACAAACTAAATCTGAAGAGTGTCCCCTGAGAATGCTAAAGATTTTGAATATGCAATATTCCTCTGTTAATATACCTATGAATAGCTTACTAGCACACCAAGAGATAAATTCAAAAAATGGGCTATTTCACCTAGGGAAAAAGATAAAAATCCAGTGCCATGGAGCAACTTGTGGAAGCTCCATAATTAACCAAAACAGCAGAGGAAGTTTTTGCTTGGGGAATTACATTTGATGTGTCACTAAAAACTTGTGTCAGCTTCTTCTTGCAAACTTCTGAATATATGCTGAATACTTCACAATAGGCCACTGATTTAGATGTGAGGAATAAATTCTCCTCAGTGAGGGTGGTGAGACCCTGGCACCGGGTGCCCAGAGCAGCTGCGGCTGCCCCATCCCTGGGGGTCTCCAAGATCAGGCTGGACAGGGCTTGGAGCAGCAACCTAGGATAGTGGAATGTATCCCTGCCCACGGCAGAGGGTGGAACAGGACGACATTGGAAGGTCCCACGACGTTTGAAGGTGATGGAGACCACTCACGGATAAACCCAACCGTGATCTTAAGGGGCACTAACTTAGAGCAGGCAAAAGCCCCGACTAGTAACAAATCCGCAGCGAACCTACAGAAACTCACCGGAGTGTCTGCAGCGCATTTCTGGAGCTGTCCCGACGGTGCTCGCCCTCCAGCATGACAAGCTGGGACTGCCGCAGGAACTCCAGGGACCAAGGCGGAGCCCTGGACGGGAATTCCGCGGCTGCCTGGATACGGGGGCTGATGTCACAGTGCCCCGAACCCAGCGCGGGGCTCCGCCGGGCTCCCGCCGCTCTCTGCCGCCGCCCAGAACTGTCTAAAGGCTTAAAAAGGGTTCCCCAAGGTAAAATATAATGCAGGCAATCAAAAGGACCGACTGACACCACAGCCAGGCAGAGATGTGCGTGTCCTCAGGGCAGCACCCAGGTTATGGAGAGCAAACAGGCAGAAAGTTTTGAATGTCTGTGGACACAATTCAAAGCAGGGCCTCTCTGGACCACAGGAGCACATCTCCCTCCATGAGGAGGGACTTAGGGTTAGGGAAAGGTTCTTGTGAAACCTCCCAAGCGGAGAGATTTCGAGCCCCAGCTGTGTCAAACAACAACTGAATAAAGCTCACTCCACAGTATCCTGGGAAAGCACTTGCTCCCTCTCCAAGCACTGCTGTACTTTCTGCAGCTCCGTTTTTAAAGTTCCTGTTAAATTGTCTCTGTCTGCACACTCAGAGTGCAGATGATTTGACAATTTGCTGGCACCAGCTATGCTATCCTGAGCTTTTTTCAGGTTTTGTCTTATGGCACACATCTATCAGGATACCCAGGATATATCCTTTAAGACTAAAGATTTCAATTGCAAGAGATAAAAACTCCACAACATTCCACACACTCTCTGGGATAGCTCTCAAAACTTCATTTCTCATATGTGACCTGATCTTTGTAAATGGCTTTCAGCTGTGATTTTCTTCATTCTATGTCATGTAGTTCTTTTAAAGATATTGTGTCAAACGAAATAAGGAGGGCATGGAGGGTGTCTTGTGTGTTGTTTCATTTTTTCATAATTATTTCCAAGAGATTTTAGTGCACAAGGTTGTGATTTTAAAACAAACAAATAATAAAAGTAGAGAGTAAGACAACAAACTAACTCCATGGAGAAATCACACAAAAGTAAGGTTTAAGTTTGGAGATCTGAAATAAAGATTGAGTTATGAAATGCAGACTTTATCACAGTTGTCTTCTATTTCCTTTTGTGAAGAGAAGCTGTCAGGTCCAGTCCATGGCCATGCTCTCTGTGTTTTCTTTTAGAGTTTTGTACAAGGCTTGGCTTTTATCTACTTCTTCACTGGGGTGCAATTCTAGTTTTTTGCTTGACTCCTGTAGCTGTTCCTCCTGTCCATTCCAAAGTGATTGTACCTGATGCTTCCAATGGAATGCATTATTTAATTCTCCTACACTGTCAAACCTCTCACAATGCGATGAATCTTTGCTGAAGCATATTTAATTGCTCTCACAGGCCCTGGGCTTGGTCAGCTTCTTTTTTTCATCTTACTGAAATTCCATTTGAATTCTGCAAGTTGTAGGTGCAGTGAGTGGTGTTCCATCTGTGCTGCATGAAGCCTTCCTGCAAATTCAAATATTGCCTTCTGCAAGTATGATTTTCATGCTGGACAGTCTGTGACACAACCCACACTCCAGACAAGGACTCTTTCTCCAGATCAGTGGTGCACTTGTTGTGGGCTAGTGGAACTGAACTAGTGGAAGATTTCTACATTCAGCTTGTCCATAATTTCTGAAAAGGAGTTTCTGGCTGCACCTAGTTTTAAATGTCCACAAAGCCAGGACTTAGGTTTGTTAACAACATTCTGCTGTCCAGTCATGGAAGTGATTATTGCAGCATGGAAATTAACTAGGAAACCAGCTGAGTGCTTCAAAGCTCTCAATTTCTTCATTTTCACAAACTGGCAGATTATGCCTGTGTTTGGATACTCCTACACACACTTGAAATCCAGAGCCTCATTTTAAGCCCTTTTGTCCAGGTGAAAAGGGAGCAAGAAAACTGGGCTAAAACTTTAAGCCTTTTAGCTGCCAAAACGGCAATCACAGCTCCTAGGAACACATAAGCCAGGCCTTTGGTTCCCCTTTTCCTCATCCTTGTTTTGTCTTCTTTTCTTCATCAGCAGGGAGAGCATTCATTAGGCTCCTGATTTTCTGTTCCACTGATTTGTGGATGTTGACCTGGTCATGGAGGGAGTCTCTTTGGGAAGACATTAGCACACAGTAGAGGGGGCACAGCCATACCATGCTCCTTTTTGCCCACTCCTACTTGTTGCAGTCTCTAAATCCTTTCTATAATTGCCTGCTAATGTCCTGCAGGTTGCCTGAAGTTCATAAGTAAGAAGAATTAGAAGCTTATGGAAGTTTTCTGTGCATGGAGAGAAATAAAAAAAGGCCACCATTAAGCAAAGGTGCAAATAAGGAAAAATAAAATAAAAAGCAACTGCCCAGCCACTGTTGCATACAAAATGTATGAGAATTTGTTTCTTGGTCTCAGCAAGACCCAGCTACTGAGGATTTGGAAGGCAGCAGATCTGTTTGTGGCAGCTCACCATTACTCTGGAGCCCAGCAATCACATGCCCTGACTATCATGGATATCCTTTAGGAGGAAAACATGCCAGAAAAAAGAATTCTCTTCCAGAGGCCACTCTGATTTCTGCAGGAATAATGATGATTTGTGTTGTTCTGAGCCAGTTAGCTGGTGGGAAGAGAAATCCTCATGCAAACCTGGTAGTTCTAAATTGGACAAATTAGGACTGATCCTAGGAAGCTGAGTTTTGAAGCATTCAGCAGTTTACTCTCCATCCATCAGCTCTTGAGGCATGGACAGTGCAAAATGAGACACAGAGGGAGAATTGGAACAGAGAGTTTGGAGATTTCAGTGTTGTTACACCAAGCAGAAAATGCTGGAGAGGTTTTAGCCTTAAATCCTGCTGCTGAGAGCAAAACCTCTTACTTAATAAGCCTGTTATTCTCTGTTGCTTTTGGGAATTAAACCTCTGTTGCAGGCAAGGATTTTAGAGACATTTAACCCCAACTTCAATTTCCTTGATGCATGTGGGGAAAGGAGCTGTTTTCCTTGCTATAAATCGTGCCCTGGGTGCTGTCATCACTGTCACAGGTGCTGGTAGAAGATGCCTTCAGGTTTGATCTCATCAGCCAGATTTTCAGCTGCAAAAAAGCAGCTTAAACATCACTGAACACTGCTGAAATTCAAGATGCAGTTATTTTAAGGTGTAAGAAAATGGTATTGAAAGTGGAGCCCTGGAAAATGTTAAAAATAGTCGGTGGTCAGTGTCTTGATCATCATTCAAAGACTGATGACTGATGGTCAGCACTTTGGCCACTGCTTGAAGGTTGCCTGCTGGCCACATTCTGTTTCTGATGTTGCAAGTCAGGGTGAACACTCCTTGCAGGTATCCATCGTACCCCGGTACCTGCGGAGACATACGCATACCCTCAGGCCATAAGGTGGCATGGGCCCTCCCACTTCTTGGTGGCAAGGTCCCATATCCAGACCTTGGCTCCAGGCAGGTGCGTCTCACCTGCTGAATTCAACGAGAGAAAATGATTCAGAATTACAGGAATCTCTGAATTCTTTGGCACTGTAAGGTGATTAATTGGATATAAAGCTTTTTCTAGTCGACTGTGTCAAGTCTCTCCCGGCATTCCCCTTTTACATTTTTCCAGAACATGCTTCAAGTGCATGAGCGCATTCAACAATAGCTTGACCCATTGGGGAATGCAGAATACCAAGTTTATGCAAGACTCCCCATAAGCATACATGTCGTGAACAGCAGAAGAATTGCAGCACACAATATGCGTGAACAGCAAATCCCAAAGTTTATTGATAACTCACACATATTTATATTGGTGTTAATGAAGCTTATACATATTGCAAAAGCTGAGCTCATTATTGGTTAAAGCACACTTAGATCAACCACACCTACTTCTATGCTCTAGTGATTATTTTGTTTCTATGTTTACATTCTTATAGCTACTCTACCTAGGCTATCTTCATTTTTTGGCAAACGATTTTCTCCCCTATCTTCCTGTTGAGGCGAAGGTCACCATGACCTCTGTCAGTGATTGGACACTTATTACTTAATCCCCAGCTTGTTTCCCTTATCCTTATCCAACGGTATCACATCAAAGTGGCCTTTCTCAGCTAGCCAATTATCCACAAAGCTCTCCACACATACAGAATGACGTGTTTTCTTGTGAGACAAGGCAGGGCCATTGTCAGTTTCCACAGAAGAAGGTAGCCCCAAAACTGCAAAAGCCATCCTCCAATGGGCAATCATGTCGCAACCCCTTTGAGCAGATGCCCATGTGGCAGAGTGTCGTAGACATCTTTTCCCTAAAAATCCTTTCTTTAGGATTTTTCCTTCTGAGAAGCTGAGAGGCCTCAGAGACAGAATGTAAACAATGCTGATCTGCTGCTGTGGAATGCAACAGGTCCACCTGAGATTGGCCCATCTTCGCTGTTTATAATTAATGGCCAATCAAGGACCGAGCTATCTCGGACAGAGTCCGAGAGATCTGCCTTTGTTATCATTCTTTTCTCTTCTCTTCTTAGCTTAGCTAGCTTCTGAGAAAACCTGTCCTTCTTTTTCTTTTTAGTATAGTTATAATGTCATATATATATATATATAATCAAATAAGAAATTGAGCCTTCTGATCATGGAGTCAACATTCTCATCTCTTCTTTCACCTGAAAACCCCTGTGAGCACGGTCACAGCAGAGGAGAAGGTGTCAATAGACACATGCACATAGGAAACTCGGCAATGTGAGTAACATCTATTTGCCAAAGCTCCAAGCCCCTTAAGCCTCTGGGGTTCAGCCCTGCTGGTAAAGGTGCAGCAGGTCCATGACAGTCAGCACAGGAACTGACAGTGTCATGAGCTTCAGTCAACATTAACTGAAATTGCTTTTGCAGAGTAGGTGCACTTTGATGAAAAAATCATGCGATGCTTTGGCTTGCGCAACCTTGTCAGGCTGAAGCGCTACCCATGCAGGGTTAGCCAACCTGTCAGCCCTGCATTACCTTCTGCTATGAAACCTGGTAAAGTGGTGAGACTCCGCATGTGCAGGATGGAATACAAATGAACCTGGCTTTCAATTGCACACCACAAGGCTTTCAATACTGAAAAAAAGCTGCCTTCTTGACCTCTCTCAGAAGTAAGCAATCCAAATGCTTGGTTATGTCTGCCACATAGGCAGAGTCAGTGACCAAATTCAGAGGCACCTGAGAAAATTTCTGGAATGCCATAGCAACAGCCTTTAGTTCAACCAATTGGGCCGAGCCGGACACGTGGCCTTCCAGCACTTGCCATCCGGACTCATCCTTCCAGGTAACAATAGCCTTCCCTGTTTTTCCTGAGCCGTCAGTGAAGACGGTGGGTCCCTGCACTGGCACTCAACTATTATTTGGCCGTAAGGACCGACTGATTGCTTTTGCCAGCTGCAGTAACTTGTGACTGGGCAGATGATAAGCAATGTAGCAGGCATAGGGCCTGCAAGGGCTCCCTGGCATGCAGAAGCCTAAGACAGGAAATGCCAAGTCATGGTGAATGGGCTAGAAGTCCCTCTCTTCTGCCTTCAGACCCCTGCTTATCTCTCTGTAAGACTATAGGTCACTTTCCTTGAACCCTTTCTACTGGACAATTTCTCATACGCCTGTACCCTAGATAAAGAGCTGCTTTTGCCCAGCTTGGGCAGAACAGCTGTCACTGGGAACTTCACAGAGGAATCAATAAAGACGCTCCTGTGGAACCCCACAGAGACTTCGCCTCTCTCTCCCTGTGTCTGCCTGCCTAGGCACCTAGCAAGCTGAAGGGCTGCAATCACAATGAGCTGATAGTCACTAAAGAGCTGATATCACTTAAACTTGCTAAGGTGGCCTGCAGCTAAGAATTGCTTGGGAGTTTGGGCAGTCTGTCCTGACCCGGACTGCGCTACCTGGGCCGCTGCAGCCTGCTGGAGACACCCTGAAACCCAGCAAAAGGTCGCAATAAATGGAGAACAGAAGGAACTCTGGAGCAGCATTTCTTTTGAAATCCTTATTACCTTCAGATTGCTAGGACCCCCGAAGAAAAGCCTCCATTATAGCAGGCCTCTTCTGCAGGGGGCGGTCAGTCGACCCTCACAGCTGACATCTGAACGAGTGTTCGAGGAGACTGACAACAGCAGACCGCTTCCAGCAGACCCTTGACCCACACCCAGCTGAAGAAGTGTAAGTTTTAAAAGAGCTTTTATCACAGGCATCCCTGGTCCCCTTTTTGTTTATTTTTTCTTTTTGTCCTTTTGTCTGCTGGTAGGGAACGGGAAAACATGGGATCAAAACTTAGTACATTGAAAGGATCCCAGAATGAGAGGGATTTATACTTAGTAATCCTAGAAATCCTGTCTTCTAACAACTTTTCTTTCTCTAAATGTAATCTTTCAAAAACTAACCTGAAAAAATTTATAAAATGCATTTTTCTCAGTTTCCAGATACTAACACAGACATCATTACTAAAGACTTCTTTTGGGACAAAGTCGGAAACATGATATAGAACTCCAAACTAACCAAGATTTCTCTGTAACTCAGTTCTTTCCTATGTTCTACATTATAACTAAAGCCATAGAGAAAGCCAACAGAGATAGCTCACATTCCCTGCAACCTCCTGCAGCAGGGACAGACAACCTCCCTTCAAATCCTAATCGCACTGATAACAATCTTTCCCTGGAATTCTGCCCTCCGGCTCCGGGTCCCATTGGTCCCAGCTCTGCCGCTGTTCCATCCTCTGTCCCTTTCCCTGCAAACCTCTCGCCGCTTCCCCCCACCACCTCCGCACCTGCAGGGTTCCAGTGGTCCCCCCTTCCCCAGCCTGGACGCGCCAAACGCGAATACTGCAGCATCCTGTGCGTTATCTGCAAGTGCAAAAGTGCCTCTTTCCACGGAGTCAGCTCCCCCCACCCTTCTTGCTGCTTCTCCTACCCCTACCACGGCTTCCCCTCCCCCCACTGCTCCCGCCCCCACTGCAGCCACCTCTGCTGCGGCTCCCCCTACCCCTCCTCCCGTTCTCCCCACCCCTCCCGCCGCAGCCCTTCCCGCCCCCGCCACCAGTCCCTCAATCCCAGCCCCCGCCGCTGCTGCTGCCGCCTGCACCCTGGTGTGTATCCCTGTCCCATCCCTGCCTGCCCTAGCGGGAGGTCTCCCTGCATGCCAGCGCACCCCAGCCCCAGCACACCTCGCTGTACCCGCGGCAGCCCAGACCAATCCCACCGCCCCCTCTGCCCCGCTTCTCCCTTACCGCCACCCCCAGGCTTTCCAGCTGCCCACCCACCCTCAATGTCACCCGAACGCAGCCTCAGAGACCCCCCACGGTACCAGCCCACTTCCCCAACCCTGTGCATGCCATGGTGCTGCCATTCCAGCTCCACTGCTGGCTCCCTTGGCCAACCTCTGCCACATGCCTCTTCGAAACCACAAAACCCCTGCAAAATCTCGCTCCAACACGCCATAAAAAGCATAGGGCATTGTCTGCTCGCTCTCATTCCTCCTCTAAGGACAGCAGTGACAGTGATTCTGATTCTGACACAGAGGACATTGACTCATGGGCTCTAATTAAGATAGAAGCGACCAAGGCAGGAGACTGGCAGATGGCACAAAAAATTAACACCTTCTCGGTAGATTTAAAAAAGGAAAAAAGAGGAGGGGCCACTAATAGAAAGACATGGGAACCTAACTCAAATAAGAACTCATACAATTAAGAAATATTGCCAAAGAAGATGGCAGAAGTTCACATCTTTTTAGAAATTTCCTAGAAGCTATGTTCTCAGCACATGTTTTAGTACCTCATGACATTAAAAATATTGCTCACTGCCTCCTTTCCCCAGCAGAATATATCTTATGGAAAAGGCATTGGAAAAGACAATTAAAAAAATTATCAGACTCACATTCTACAAATGCTGGTAAGTCAGATTTTACGGTTGAACAGCTGGCTGGGGAAGGGGATTTACAGAAACTCTCTGACCAAGCTGATAGCTAAGGAAGCATTACAAGATGTGGCACTTGCAGCAAAAACCTCCTTACTTCTTACCTACCCCAGATGACTCTTTCCCTAGCCAACACTTTTCTAATATTCAACAAGGAGTAGATGAAAGCTTTATCAAATTTGTGGACAGAATTAAAGATACTCTGAAAAAACAGATAGAGAGCACAGCGGCAAGAAAGGGGCTGGTATGCAAGCTTGCCATGAGTAACTCAAATGAACAATGCAAAACAATTCCGAGGTCTCTGCCCTTGGATACAGAACCTACCTATTACATGCCCTGTTCTAAAAGACTTTTCTACTGTTTTCCCTCTCCGTTTTCACACTTGTTCAACAAGGTTTTCTTTCTAAGAATATTAATCAGAATATCTCAAAGGATTAAAAGATGCTTGGGTATTTCTTCCCTAAGTATTTACAAAGGAACAATTAAAAAAAATCTGTATACATGCTGGATGCAAAATGCAAATAAAAATAAGCTTGAGAGTTCTCCCAAAAAACCTTAAGAAAAAACTCCATGTATTCTGTAAAACCCAGAGTATTCATCTACAGAATACTAAAATGGGCACGTTCTAGAAGAGAAAATTTGTACAGTGATTCTGCACAGAACTATATGCTTTCAAGCTTTTTGCACTTCAGGGGCAGTGCCATTCTCTCAACTGTAATGCTCTGAGCATCTTCTGCTCACCATGGCAGCTTTCTGCTCTCCCCTGGTACAGATCACCCTCCCAGCAAAGGGAGAGTGCAGCCACCACAACTCGCAGCCCCTTCCCACGCAGCAAGAACCTGAAGGAGAGAGATGGCTTTCACCAGCTGCTGCGGGTTCTAATAGTGCCAACTCTCGGCTGCTGAAAGCCTGAATGTCTGTGTTGCAGTGTGTTAGTTTCTGAGTCAAATCTTCTGTTATCTTGTGCTATGTTCAAGCGCCCCCTGAGTTACTACAGTTAGTTTCTCCCCTGTGTTTTGCCCTCCTACACAGGCGTCCCTCAAGGAATCCCCTCCCTCCTTCCCGGATTTTTCCCTGTCTGTCAAGACAACCCAGCCCCTTCGGCCCATCCATCAGCCCAAACCCTACCCTTTGTTCCAGAAAGTTCCCTGTCCCTCACCCTAAGATCCAATCCCTATCCCAACCCTCTCTCCTCCCCTTGTTCTGATTTGTTGTAGCCCTCGAAACCACACCCTGAGAGTCGCTTATTGCTTACTATATGGTGTCCACCCTCCACTTTGAAAGATTTTAAAAGCCTGTGCAGAGGGGTGCTGGGAGTGCTTTTTACTTCTGCTTGCTTTTAGGGTGTTCATGTCTATGTACCTTTCCCCTGCCTATCCTGAAAAATTTGCTGTATTTTACACTGCAGAAGAGCCTCTTCTGCCTCCTTCGCCTGGTCCTCGTCGATCCTCCAGGGATCTTCGCTGCTAGGCAATTGGCCTAGAGGTTCTGGCTAAGGCAAAACTCTAGCCTAGCCAGTTCCCCGCTCTTGCCATTGCCTCTGGAACATCCCAGAGCTAGCCAGGGCTCTGGAGGCCAGTGACAGTGACCCATGCCCTGGCATGTCCCAGCTTCCAGAGCCGCACCTGCCAGGCCACAAGCCCCAGCCCTGGTCCCCACTGCCGGCCTCAGCGGCTCCTGGGCATCCTCACCCAGGATGCAAAGGCAGCCACAGGAGCCCCCAAGGGCGCTCTGGATCCAGGCTGCAGACACCCTAAAGCCAGCACTGAAAGGGATGTGGATGGGGACTGCAGCTGGATCTTGCAGTGCTCACCACCCCTACCTGCCCTCTGAGTGAACCCAAACCTCACCTGCTGCACCTTGAGCACATTTATGCTTCTTGCCCATCCTGGCATGTGGTGTTCCCACATCACAGAGCAGCCCTTTGCAGGGAGTGACCAGCTCCCAGCTGCTCTGCTAGCCTGGCCTTACTTTCTGTTTCCCAGCAATCAACTGAACGGATACACTCATGAGAATTGTAGCACAACGTTGGCTTCTCAGGAGCTCTTAGGCAAAAAAACTCCACTGATGACTAGTTTTTGCACAGAAGAGGAGGTGCCGACAAGCATAAGGCACAGGCAGGGCTCTGGCATAAGAATTCCTGAGCCACAGGATTGCAGGCACTGCTGTTGCAAGCTGCTTTGCTCATATTTTACAGCCAATTGTGGACAAAGGCTGCTGTTGACAGGGTAGGAAAATGTAGAGAAAGAAAGGTGTAGGAAACAAGCAAAAAACCTCAAGAGAGCAAAGGCTTAGAAATAGAGAGCTCAACAGAAGTCCTGGGGGAGATGGTTCAATGGAAAATGGCAGCAGCAGTGAGTAGAGCCCGAGGCTGCTCACTGCCACCCCAGGGGCTCCTCAGTCGCCTGCTGCTTTGTGTCTGATCCCTGCTGGGCTCTCTGTGCCCCTGCAGTAGATGCAGCCCTGCCTGGAAAAAGGGCTCCATGCTCTGGTGTTGCAGCTTGCTGCAGGCTACATTCTTAGCAGCACTGAAGGAAGAGGTGAAAGCAAGAGGCATTTTCTGTCCTGCCTGCAAACTCTTGTCCTTCAGTGCCACTGGCAGAGATCATCCCTGTGTCAGCTTGGCACTGTGCCTGCTGCATCGTGGTCCCTGTGCCTTCCATCAGCTGGAAGTCTCCTGCACATCAGCACTCGCTATCCCACATGATGAAGAGAGAGCTGTGTCAGAAAAGCAAAGCTTGCATTTTCTTGGTCTTTCTAACAGCCAGAAGAAACATGAGTCCAAAGAACTTTGTTGGTTGTTCCTGGCCTCCTTTTAGACAACTCTTTTCTGCTTTAATGCAGAAGTCTCTTTTCTCACATGGATGGAATGTGGTGGAATTGGCAGTTGCTTCAGGCTGTCAGGCAGCATGGGAGTTTTGTCTTGTCTCTGCTGAGGATTTGGTGAATTTTCCATTGGTCACTTGGTGGTGTCACCATGGGCTGAGCTCAGCGGCCGACTCTGCTGCCCGCAGGGGATGCATTGGGACGCCAAGGCCCTCAGGGCTGGAATTCGGGGGAGGGTGGGCTCGGAGCGCGCGGAGGCTGGGCCCGTCAGGAGCTGCTGCTGCTGGCGCTCGCTGTGCTCAGCCCGCTGGGCCGAGCAGCCGCGGCCATGGAGACACAGGCGGGAGCTGTGGCCGAGGCCGGCAGGCGGCCCGGGCCGGCTCGCAGCTGCGAGGACGGCGGCAGCCCGTGCCCTGAGGCCGAGGCCGTGGCGGGCGCTTTGCGGGCAGGGCTTTTCCGAGCCGGCCGCAATGTGCTGCCTCCCGTGTGGGCCCGGCTGCGGCAGAGGCAGGCAGGAGCGCGGCGGGGCCGGCAGCGGCGGGCAGAGGCCGCAGAGAGCAGCAGCCCGGCCGGGCCCGCTGCGGAGCGGCAGGGAGCTGCCGGGCAGCCCTCGGCCGTGTCTGTGCGCACAGGGCAGGAGCCGCGGCAGGAGCCGGCCATAGCGGCAGCTGGCCGTGCCCAGGGCCGCAGCCGCAGCTCTCCCCTGCCGGCCACAGCAGCAGCCGCTCGCCTCCGAGGCTCCGGTGGTTGCCGAAGATGAGGGGCCCGGCCCCCAGCGCGCCCTGGAGCCCCGCAGCGAGAGGAGCCGCCGGCGCCGCAATGGGCAGCGCAGAGGGTGCAGGTCGAGGAGGAAGAGCACATGAGGCTCGGGCTGGGGTAGCTTGGGCCTCTCGGCCTTCGCCTTGAGCCCTTTGCTTCTTTTCAATGAGCCCTGATGGCCGTCCTCGGCCAAGGGCCCCTGCAGCTCTTCCCAGGGCTGCAGGAAAAGCTGCCTCAGTCAGCGATGCACAGAATCACTGCCTTGGAAGACAGGCACCTTTGAGATGATGGAGTCCAAGCCATGCCCTAACACTTCAACTAAAGCACGGCACTGAGTGCCACATCCAGTCTTCTTTGAAAGGCTTGCAGGGATGGGGAGTCCACCAGCTCCCGGCAGGGCTCTGTCCAGGAAGAACCTAGCTAACACTGGGGCCTTCTACCCCCCAGCGCTTGGAGCTCTGCAAGTTTGTCTTTCTGCTTAGGCAAAGGCCATGGAAAAGTACTGGGAAAAGTAGTCACAAATAGATTCGCCTACAGAGTTCTAAAGAGATGTGCAAAGAATCCAGAAACCCAACAAGAAAAAAAAAAACGGGGGCAAAAGCCAAATGGCATCAGCAAAGTCTTGGGCATAAACAGCTAGCTGCAGATGGTCTTGTCAACCCTCCTTCTTTGTATTTCTGGGAAGCAGAGGAATCCTGCTTGAGCCTCTGGGGAGATGGGTTTGGGAGGTAAAAGTGACTTCTTTTTTTCTCTTTGGGGCAGCTCCTTTTCCTAATGTCAACTGAAGCTCTCTGCAGCCTGCTGCCTGTTGTGATTGTTGCAGCAAAACAATTGATGGCAGGCAGACAGAAGACACTTGACACTTGCAGAGAGTTGCCTTTGCCAGTGCCAGCTGGGAGTGGGAGTCAGAAGAAAAACTGGAGAAAGCACAACTGCATTGGAAGATTGCCTTCCTTTTCATTGGGTAAAGAAGCTCTAGATCCACCTGTCAATGGTCAGTTGTTTGTTAAGGATGGGAAGTTGTCTTTGAGGATTTTTTTCATGTGCTTTGCAAGTGGATCATGGTCTCCTTCATTGACCAACTGCAGACCAAAGTGCCTTTGCAATATGAGCCACGTGGCAGTTTTTGCCCAGCCATGCTACTTGTGGCTAGAAGAAAGCAGTTGTTTGTTAAGGATGGGAAGTTGTCTTTGAGGATTTTTTTCATGTGCTTTGCAAGTGGATCATGGTCTCCTTCATTGACCAACTGCAGACCAAAGTGCCTTTGCAATATGAGCCACGTGGCAGTTTTTGCCCAGCCATGCTACTTGTGGCTAGAAGAAAGCAAGGGCAAAGGGTATTTGCAGCCAAAAGGCAGCAAAGCTTGGCTCAGCCAAAATATCCTGGGGAGATAGAGGCCTCCAGCTGTTGCTAGAAATGAGCAGAGTTCCAGCCCAATGGTTCTAAGTGCAGATCTTTTTGCCTTGCTCAACTGAAGAAGCAGAAGATGAGCAAGGAGTTCCCAAAGGCCCATGACATAAGGGGTTTTTTTGCTCATCTTGTGGAAGTTTGCAACTGAAGGTGTGTTTGCAGTTGAGCTAGTGAGAGGAAAAAACAAAGAAAGAAGAGGCTTGGGACAGGGCCATAACATTCCCCAAGAGGAATCAATGGTGTGCATTTATTTTATGGACCTCTCTCAATGCTCTCAAAAGTATTGTAGCCCTGCTTTAAATAGACTGGTATGAAGCAACTTGGAGAGACAGAGACTCAAATGGCTTCTAGGGGTTTTTTTTAAGAGTGAGGAAAAGTACGCAAAGGGTGTTGTTTTCTGACATTTGAAAAAGAGACTAGTTGAGAATGAGCAACTGCAATAAATCAAGAGTTAAAAAAGAAGACTTTTGGTATAGAAATAATTAGAAAGACAAAACCTGTGAAGATAGGAATGGATGTTTTGATACAAATGATGAAATGATAGGGAGAAAAATAGATGCCCTGAAGTACAATGCAAAGGCAGGTAGAACTGGACTTGAATGATCTCTTTTTCCATTGCTGGAGTTTCTTCCTTGTGAAGAGGAGCTAGGGTATTGCTGAAGAAAAGTGAGACAAGCAGGACGGGGCAGCGAGCCATGCTCCACGCAGAGGCTGCCAGGGACTGCGCGAAGAGCGCCCTGCTGCAGCCGGAGCCCTCCTGGCCTGGGGCCCGGCAGCAAAGGGGCAGGGCAGCCATCTCCTCCTCGTCCTGACCCTGCCACTGCTTCCTGCTGCTGCTGCTGCTGCTGAGGGAAAGAGAAGCAAAGGCCGTCAGTGGAGAACACCAGGCCAGCACTGCCACAGCCTGTCCTGCCCTGCCCAGCCTTCAGTGCCCTGCCAGAGGCATGTGGCATCGTGGGCAAGGAGCAGCAGCTGGCATGTGCCTGTGGCTCGGAGGCTCCTGAGAGCTGGCATGTAACTGGGAAAAGCTGCCCCAGGCCTGGCCCTGGCCTCTCCAAGCTGTGGCAGCTGTGCAGACTGTCTCTGCACAACCACCTGCAGTGCCCACAGTCCACTTGGTTCCCTTGCCTGCCCAGGGGACGCCCTCCCTCCCTCAGGGTGCCACAGCTCCATGGCTCCACTTGGGGGAAGAAGTGAGCACAGCTTGGCCAGACGAAGAGGTCACCTTTTGTTCCCAAAGTCAGGTGGTGAGAGGTCAATACTTGGATGTGGCCGGATGGGGCGGGGTCAGGCTCTTGCTTGGGATCAAGGGCACTCTTGACTGCTTGTTCCTTGTCATAGCCTCTGTACACGCTTGCAAGCGTGTCAGCAGCTGCCAGCGGGTGTCCCTGCACTGCCACCAGCACCATTTTTGGGGAGCTGGCTGTCACTCCAAGCAGCCCCACACCCACATGCCCGGAAGACTGCAGCTGACCAAGAATCTACTGAGTCAGCTTGACAGAGCTGTCAGTTCTGAGAAGGATGTTGGCGCTGTAGACATCTTGGTGGATCAGGAGGTTTGAGTGCAGAAAATGTAGTCCTCGCAGGCCCAGCGAGAGAAAACAGAAAGAGGAGGGCAAGAAATTGATGAAGCGAGTTCATCACACAAGAAAGGAAAGAAAGACTCTGAAAGATTGCCTCTCCAGGGCAATGGGCAGTAATGGCAGAACACGGTGCCATTGAGAGGAAGAGCTGGCTCAGCCACTGCCAATATCTTCCAGTTCAGTGAATTTCATGTTGGCATTTTCCTGCTTGACTATTTTCCCGGAGGCAAACAAAATGCAAGATGCCTACTTGAAAGCAGAGATCCCAGCTTGCAGGAGATAGAAAAGGCAGCCCCACTCGCTGGGGCTCTGAGCCCTCTGTGATCAGCTGGGGAACAACAAGCACAAGAACAACAGGACAGGCAGGCCTGCAGCTTTCTTTTCCACCAGATTTCCAGAAGAAGACCAAGCGCATCTACACCACCACTGGACCTTCAGAGGAAGACTCCAGCCTTCTCCAGGATCACTGCTTGAAAAGAAGCACATCTGCCACTCCAAGAAAGCTCCAGCCACCATGTATCTTTGGACTGCTCCCAACACCTCAACCAACAGAGTGGCAGGGCATATGCTGACTCTGTCAGTAGCTTGTTTTCCTACTAGTGCATTTGTATTTTAATTTTCCTAATAAAGAACTACTATTCCTGCTCGCATGTCTTGGCCTGACAGCCCCTTAATTTCAAACTGAAAATTCAGAGAGAGGGAGTTTGCATTTTCCATTTCAAGGGAGGCTGCTTCCTTCCTTAGCAGACACCTGTCTTTTCAAACCAAAAGACAAGGCCATGACATTCCACAAGAGGAATCACTGGTGTAGATCTCATGGACCTCTCCCAGTCCTATTAAAGTATTGAAATCCTGGTTTAGAATAGACAGGGATGAAACAACTTTGAGAGACAGAGACTAAAATGGCTTGTGATTGATTTTTTCTTTAGGAATGGGGAAAAGTACCCAAAAGGTGTTGTTTTCTAACGTTTTAAAATATACTACATCAAAATGAAAAACGGCAATAAAAAGAGTTGTACAAAGAAGTGCTTTTGACTTAGAAACACAGAAAAGTGGAGATATGAATGACATTTTCCTAAAAATATGAAATTACAAACCAATATATACAGTGAACTACAATACAAAGGTAGGGAAGAGTGTACTTTATTTAGATCTTCTTGTACTGCTGGAGTATTTTCTTCTGAGGAGAAGCTAATATTTCAATGAGGAACTGTCTCATATCTGATAATTAAATGTCCTTATTTCTTCTAGTGCGTGGTAACACATCCTGGCTGAAAGGAGCTACTGAAGGCAAAGAACTGGTTCTGCGTGGTCTGAAACTAAAGGATGGTTCCATTGCTGACACAAAACCTTTTCTTTGTGGCATCGCAGCGGAGGCAATGTTGGTATCAGATGCGCTGTAGGGTCTGGCCGGTAGCACAACGGGAGGTACGTTGGTGTCAGACACAGTATGGACTCTGTGTCCAGGCACTCTCCGCTGTGCTGGAGTTAACAAAAGGATAAAAACAAATCAAGAGAGAATCTATGTTTGCTGTCAAATGCTGCCTACAAGGGCACGTCTGTGAAGTACTTAGAAATGTTTGCTCCTTAAATGCTTCTTTGAAACACATGGCACCTGATGATGAGATAGAAATATTTAATGGCCAAAGGACATTAGCACAAGTATCCTGCCCCATAAATTGGAGGTATAGCACTTTAAGTCAAGTGCTACAAGTACTCACTTCAAGACATCTTTTACCTCTCATCATATTCACTCCAAAGCTGTGTTTTTTATTCAAGGAAACAAACTTATTCTGCATGTTAGTGGTTTATAAGAGAAAGAAAAGAAAAAGCCCTTGGCTCTTAAAAAGAAAGCAAGAAAGCAAGCAAGAAAGCAAGAAGGCAAGAAATCAAGAAAGCAATAAAATAAGTTAGAAAAGAAAAAAATTCAAAAAGAAGACTTACCAGCAGGAGCAGAAGTAGCAGGTGTACGGGGTGCTCTGGGTCCAAAGCTCACCTGAAATCTATCTGTTCAGAGAGAATAAATTTACTTCAGAGAAGGTAAATTTTTAAAAGCAAGGAAATGCACAGAACTGAAATGGTTGTGTTTGCAAGAGAAGATGATTAAAAAACGTTAATGGTCTAGAACATAATGAGAGGAAGAAGCATTTGGCAAAAAAAAGAAGAGAAAATAAGAAAAGAAATTTAAAAAGTCAAAAAACCACCCACCCACCACCCTCTGCAAAAGCAAAAAAATCGTAACAAGCAAACAACTGAAAAAAAAAACCCCAACCAAAAATAGGCAAGCAATTGGGCACCAATAGGAGGAAGCACGGTAGTAATTTTAATCCCTGTGTTAGCTTTCACCACCCCTTTCTCTTCTGAGAAATGTCTCAGAATATTTCTGTTAGCAAGAGTTTTAATGCTCCATTATGTTTCCAATTAAGGATTGTTGTATTTGCCTGCAGAAGCTGTGCAGCATGAAGGGAGATGCGGGCTAGGAAGCCACAGCCCAGGGACTACAAGTGTTTGACAAGCAGACTTAGCATCATGAGCTTGTGCTGCTGCAGGAGGTGTACGAGCAGCTTGGGCTGAAAGAGGAAACTGAAAAGAGGCTGTTCAGAGAAAATAAAATTACTTCGGAGGAGGTAGATTTTTAAAAGCAAGGAAATGTACAGAATTGAAATGGTTATCGTTGCAAGAAATAGCTCTTTCAAAATGTCTGCAATAGTGTTATTGCTCCATAATGTTTGCAATCAAGTAATGTTGTATTTGTCTGCAGAAGTTGTGCAGCATGAAGGAAGATGCTGGCAAAGAACCTACATCCAAATGACTATAATTTCTGACACGCAGACTTACCACCAGGATCAGGAGTACAAGGTGAAATGGGTCCTTGGGGTACGAAGACAAGCTGAAATGATTCTGTGTAGAGCAAGTAAATGTACTTCAGGGAAGGTGAATTTTAAAAATATGGACATGCATGGAACTGAAATGGTTATGTTTGCAAGGGCAGGCTATTACAATGATTTATCACATCAAGAAAATAAATGCCTTCAGTAAAAAAAAAAAAAAGTTGAAAGCGGAGATAATTTTAAAAAAGAAAAAAATTAAAACCCAACACCAAAGCACCCAGCGGAACCACTCCCCAAAACCAAAGAACCCAACCAATCAACCAAATCCAAACTGGTCGAGAGCCAAAAGGAAAATGACACAAGTAATTTTCATCCCTGTGTTAGGTTTCACCATCCCCATTCTCTCCTTTAAAAAATCTCACATTTCTGTTAGCACTCATTTTACTGCTCCATTGTGTTTAAAATCAAGTATTGTTGTATTTATCTACAGGATCTGTTGAGCATGAAGGGAGATGCTGCCTAGAAAGCCACATCCAAGAAACTATCATTTCTTGAAAAGCAGACTTACCATCAGGAGAAGTAGGAGCAGCAGGTGTACTGGCTACTTGGGATGAAATTGGAGGCTGAAAATTACCTGTTGTGTAAAAAAACCAGGAAATAGTCAGAACTGAAATGCTTATGGTTGAAAGGCTGTTACAAAAATGTTAATGATTTCTAACAGAAAGAAAGGAAGAAGGATTTGGTTCAAAAAATGCAGTTCAAAAGAGTCATGAAAGAAAAAAGTCAAAAATAAAACACCACCCATCCACAAAGGCCACTTTGAAAAACCAAAAAGAATCCAACCAACCAAGCAGCTAAACCCAGACTAATAAAAAAATTATCTAGGCATATAAAGGACCCATAGGGGAAAAAAAAATCCTCCAGCGTTACTTTTAATCCCTGGGTTCGCCTCCAACATCACCTTTCTCATCTTTAAAAAGTATTACACCATTTCTGTTTGCATTAGGTTTAACGCTCCATTGTGTTTATAATTAAGTGTTGCAGGATTGGCCTGCAGAAGCTGTGCAGCATGAAGGGAGATGCTGGCTAGGAACTCACATCCCAGTGACTAAAATTGCTTGAAAAAGTGACTTAAAATAAGGAGCAGGAGCAGGACAAACAGGAGGTGTATGAGCTGCTTGGGGTGGAACACGAGGCTGAATATTATCTCTTGAGGAAAAATAGGATTTACAAACAAAGAAATGCACCGATTGGAAATGGTTATGGTTGAAACAAAGAGCCTATTGCAGAATATGATTTATTCATAAGAGAAATAAAGGAAAACCAATTTTGCTATCTAACAAAAAACCAAAAACCAGAACGAAAGAAGCATGCAATTAAAAGAATTAATAAAAAAAATGAAAATGCAAACACCCACACATCCACCTCAACCACTCCCCATGGATGTGGGCTCTGAACCCACATCCAAATGACAATAATTTTTTCACCAGCAGACTTATAATCAATAGCAGAAGCAAGACCATTAGGTGAAATGGGTCCTTGGGAACACTGTGAGGAGTCTGTCCAGAGAAAGTGAATTTACTTCAGAGATGGTAAATTTGAAAAAGCAAGGAGATGTATGGAATGGAAATGGTTCTAGTTGCAAGGAAAGGCAATGTAGGTTCCAACCACAGTAAAAATTCGGTAGGATGACACACCGGCAAATACGTTGCTTCCAGACGCAGTATAGTATCTGCTGGGTGAGTGGCCTTCAGACGCAGTATAGTATCTGCTGGGTGATGTACTGAAGGCTGAGCCGCTTCCAGACCCAGAATAGGTTCTGCCGGGTGTCATACTAAGGAGGCCTGAGTCGGTTCCAGATAAAGTATAGGATCTGCTGGGTGACGAAGTGAAGACAGAGTCGCTCCCAGACACAGTATAGGTTCTGTCGGGTGTCATGCTACTGTAGCCTGAGTCGGTTTCCGACAGAGTATATGTTCTGAACCTTGGACGTCCCCAGAATGCTGGAATAAATAAAAAAAAAGAATATAAACAAATCAGGAGAGAATCTAGGTTTGCTGTTAAATAGCTCTGACAAGAGTAAGTATTTGAAGTACTTCCAACTGTTTGCTCCTTGTCTTAATTGCTTATTTGAAACACATGGCATATAAATATTCTATATTTATCCTTAATAGACAAAGGACATTAGCACAAGTATCTTGCCCTAGGAAGTATTGTAATCAGATGTTGTTTGAAGTTCCACATATTCTCACAGACGTATTTTACCCCTCGTCCTTATAATTTCTAGGGTGTGTTTTTTAATCAAGGAAACAAACTTCTTCTACAGTCGGACAAAAATTTTAATCCCTGTGTTAGTTACACCACGGCTTTCATGTCTGAAGAATGTCTCAGAAGATTTCTCTTTGCGCTAGGTGAATTGCTCCACTATCGTTACACTAAAGTGTTGCTGTATTTGCCTACAGAAGCTGTGCGGCATGAAGGGAGATGCTGGCTAGGAGCCCACATCCCAGTGACTACAGTGACTGCTCTCTTGAAGAAGAGACTTACCAGCAGGACCAGGACCAGGGCCAGGAGCAGGAGCAGGAGCAGGAACTGGAGCAGGAGCTGGAGGTCTAGGAGCTGCTAGGGGTGAAACATGAATCTTAATATTATCTTTTGCGTAAAAGTAAGATTTAAGGACCAAGGCAATGCACAGATTGGATATGGTTATGGTTGAAATGAACGGTGATTAAAAATATGAATGGTTTTGAACAGAAATAATGCAAAAAGAATTTTGTTATTTAAAACAAAGTATTTAAACGAAGCAATGAAAGGAAAAAATACAAATTCAAACACCCACCCACCTCCCTCAACCACTACGCAAAACCAACAAAGTCCACAAACCAAGCATCCAAACACAAACTAAAATCCAAACAAACCCACAAGGACATAGACACCAATGGAAAATCTTTCCAATAATAATTTTAAACCCTGTGTTAGCTTCCATCGTCCCCTTCCTCTTCTCTAAAAAGTATCATAATATTTCTGTTTGCACTAGTTGTATTGCTCCATTATGTTTACAATGAAGCATCGCTGTATTTGCCTACAGAAGCTGTGCGGCATGAAGGGAGATGCTGGCTAGGAGCCCACATCCCAGTGACTACAGTGACTGCTCTCTTGAAGAAGAGACTTACCAGCAGGACCAGGTCCTGGAGCAGGAGCAGGAGCAGGAACTGGAGCAGGAGCTGGAGGTCTAGGAGCTGCTAGGGGTGAAACATGAATGTTAATATTATCTTTTGAGTAAAAGTAAGATTTAAGGACCAAGGCAATGCACAGATTGGATATGGTTATGGTTGAAATGAACGGTGATTAAAAATATGAATGGTTTTGAACAGAAATAATGCAAAAAGAATTTTGTTATTTAAAACAAAGTATTTAAACGAAGCAATGAAAGGAAAAAATACAAATTCAAACACCCACCCACCTCCCTCAACCACTACCCAAAACCAACAAAGTCCACAAACCAAGCATCCAAACACAAACTAAAATCCAAACAAACCCACAAGGACATAGACACCAATGGAAAATCTTTCCAATAATAATTTTAAACCCTGTGTTAGCTTCCATCGTCCCCTTCCTCTTCTCTAAAAAGTATCATAATATTTCTGTTTGCACTAGTTGTATTGCTCCATTATGTTTACAATGAAGCATCGCTGTATTTGCCTACAGAAGCTGTGCGGCATGAAGGGAGATGCTGGCTAGGAGCCCACATCCCAGTGACTACAGTGACTGCTCTCTTGAAGAAGAGACTTACCAGCAGGACCAGGTCCTGGAGCAGGAGCAGGAGCAGGAGCAGGAACTGGAGCAGGAGCTGGAGGTCTAGGAGCTGCTAGGGGTGAAACATGAATGTTAATATTATCTTTTGAGTAAAAGTAAGATTTAAGGACCAAGGCAATGCACAGATTGGATATGGTTATGGTTGAAATGAACGGTGATTAAAAATATGAATGGTTTTGAACAGAAATAATGCAAAAAGAATTTTGTTATTTAAAACAAAGTATTTAAACGAAGCAATGAAAGGAAAAAATACAAATTCAAACACCCACCCACCTCCCTCAACCACTACGCAAAACCAACAAAGTCCACAAACCAAGCATCCAAACACAAACTAAAATCCAAACAAACCCACAAGGACATAGACACCAATGGAAAATCTTTCCAATAATAATTTTAAACCCTGTGTTAGCTTCCACCGTCCCCTTCCTCTTCTCTAAAAAGTATCATAATATTTCTGTTTGCACTAGTTGTATTGCTCCATTATGTTTACAATGAAGCATCGCTGTATTGGCCTACAGAAGCTGTGCAGCTTGAAGAGAGATGCTGGCTTGGAATCCACATCCCAGTGACTAGAATTGCCTGAAAAAAAAAACTTACCTGCAGGAGCTGGTGCAGGAGCAGGAGCAGGAGCTGGTGCAGGAGCAGGAGCAGCACCAGCAGCAGCACCAGCACCAGGACCAGGATGAGCAGGAGGTGTACGAGCTGCTTGGAGTGGAACACGAGGCTGAATATAATCTTTTGAGGACAAAGGGCATTTTACAAACTAAGGAAATGCACCGATTGGAAATGGTTATGGTTGAAAGGAAAGGCTATTCCAGAATATGAATGGTTTGTAAGAGAAATAAAGGAAAACCAATTTTGCTATTGAAAAAAAGATAAAAGAAAGCATGCAATAAAAGTAGTAATGAAAGGAAAAAAATCAAAATGCAAACACCCACCCACCCACCTCAACTACTCCCCATGGATGTGGGCTCTCAACCCACATCCAAATGGCTATAATTTTTTCACAAGCAGACTTACCAACAACAGCAGGAATAGCATCATGAGGTGTACTGGCTCCTTGGGGAGGCCCTATGGAGTCTGTTCAGAGAAAGTGAATTTACTTCAGAGATGGTAAATTTGAAAAAGCAAGGAGATGTATGGAATGGAAATGGTTCTAGTTGCAAGGAAAGGCAATGTAGGTTCCAACCACAGTAAAAGTTCGGTAGGATGACACACCGGCAAATACGTTGCTTCCAGACGCAGTATAGTATCTGCTGGGTGAGTCGCCTTCAGACGCAGTATAGTATCTGCTGGGTGATGTACTGAAGGCTGAGCCGCTTCCAGACACAGAATAGGTTCTGCCGGGTGTCATACTAAGGAGGCCTGAGTCGGTTCCAGATAAAGTATAGGATCTGCTGGGTGACGAAGTGAAGACAGAGTCGCTCCCAGACACAGTATAGGTTCTGTCGGGTGTCATGCTACTGTAGCCTGAGTCGGTTTCCGACAGAGTATATGTTCTGAACCTTGGACGTCCCCAGAATGCTGGAATAAATAAAAAAAAAAGAATATAAACAAATCAGGAGAGAATCTAGGTTTGCTGTTAAATAGCTCTGACAAGAGTAAGTATTTGAAGTACTTCCAACTGTTTGCTCCTTGTCTTAATTGCTTATTTGAAACACATGGCATATAAATATTCTATATTTATCCTTAATAGACAAAGGACATTAGCACAAGTATCTTGCCCTAGGAAGTATTGTAATCAGATGTTGTTTGAAGTTCCACATATTCTCACAGACGTATTTTACCCCTTGTCCTTATAATTTCTAGGGTGTGTTTTTTAATCAAGGAAACAAACTTCTTCTACAGTCGGACAAAAATTTTAATCCCTGTGTTAGTTACACCACGGCTTTCATGTCTGAAGAATGTCTCAGAAGATTTCTCTTTGCGCTAGGTGAATTGCTCCACTATCGTTACACTAAAGTGTTGCTGTATTTGCCTACAGAAGCTGTGCGGCATGAAGGGAGATGCTGGCTAGGAGCCCACATCCCAGTGACTACAGTGACTGCTCTCTTGAAGAAGATACTTACCAGCAGGACCAGGACCAGGGCCAGGAGCAGGAGCAGGAGCAGGAACTGGAGCAGGAGCTGGAGGTCTAGGAGCTGCTAGGGGTGAAACATGAATCTTAATATTATCTTTTGCGTAAAAGTAAGATTTAAGGACCAAGGCAATGCACAGATTGGATATGGTTATGGTTGAAATGAACGGTGATTAAAAATATGAATGGTTTTGAACAGAAATAATGCAAAAAGAATTTTGTTATTTAAAACAAAGTATTTAAACGAAGCAATGAAAGGAAAAAATACAAATTCAAACACCCACCCACCTCCCTCAACCACTACGCAAAACCAACAAAGTCCACAAACCAAGCATCCAAACACAAACTAAAATCCAAACAAACCCACAAGGACATAGACACCAATGGAAAATCTTTCCAATAATAATTTTAAACCCTGTGTTAGCTTCCATCGTCCCCTTCCTCTTCTCTAAAAAGTATCATAATATTTCTGTTTGCAGTAGTTGTATTGCTCCATTATGTTTACAATGAAGCATCGCTGTATTGGCCTACAGAAGCTGTGCAGCTTGAAGAGAGATGCTGGCTTGGAATCCACATCCCAGTGACTAGAATTGCCTGAAAAAAAAACTTACCTGCAGGAGCTGGTGCAGGAGCAGGAGCAGGAGCTGGTGCAGGAGCAGGAGCAGCACCAACAGCAGCACCAGCACCAGGACCAGGATGAGCAGGAGGTGTACGAGCTGCTTGGGGTGGAACACGAGGCTGAATATAATCTTTTGAGGACAAAGGGCATTTTACAAACTAAGGAAATGCACCGATTGGAAATGGTTATGGTTGAAAGGAAAGGCTATTCCAGAATATGAATGGTTTGTAAGAGAAATAAAGGAAAACCAATTTTGCTATTGAAAAAAAGATAAAAGAAAGCATGCAATAAAAGTAGTAATGAAAGGAAAAAAATCAAAATGCAAACACCCACCCACCCACCTCAACTACTCCCCATGGAGGTGGGCTCTCAACCCACATCCAAATGGCTATAATTTTTTCACAAGCAGACTTACCAACAACAGCAGGAATAGCATCATGAGGTGTACTGGCTCCTTGGGGAGGCCCTATGGAGTCTGTTCAGAGAAAGTGAATTTACTTCAGAGATGGTAAATTTGAAAAAGCAAGGAGATGTATGGAATGGAAATGGTTCTAGTTGCAAGGAAAGGCAATGTAGGTTCCAACCACAGTAAAAGTTCGGTAGGATGACACACCGGCAAATACGTTGCTTCCAGACGCAGTATAGTATCTGCTGGGTGAGTGGCCTTCAGACGCAGTATAGTATCTGCTGGGTGATGTACTGAAGGCTGAGCCGCTTCCAGACCCAGAATAGGTTCTGCCGGGTGTCATACTAAGGAGGCCTGAGTCGGTTCCAGATAAAGTATAGGATCTGCTGGGTGACGAAGTGAAGACAGAGTCGCTCCCAGACACAGTATAGGTTCTGTCGGGTGTCATGCTACTGTAGCCTGAGTCGGTTTCCGACAGAGTATATGTTCTGAACCTTGGACGTCCCCAGAATGCTGGAATAAATAAAAAAAAAGAATATAAACAAATCAGGAGAGAATCTAGGTTTGCTGTTAAATAGCTCTGACAAGAGTAAGTATTTGAAGTACTTCCAACTGTTTGCTCCTTGTCTTAATTGCTTATTTGAAACACATGGCATATAAATATTCTATATTTATCCTTAATAGACAAAGGACATTAGCACAAGTATCTTGCCCTAGGAAGTATTGTAATCAGATGTTGTTTGAAGTTCCACATATTCTCACAGACGTATTTTACCCCTCGTCCTTATAATTTCTAGGGTGTGTTTTTTAATCAAGGAAACAAACTTCTTCTACAGTCGGACAAAAATTTTAATCCCTGTGTTAGTTACACCACGGCTTTCATGTCTGAAGAATGTCTCAGAAGATTTCTCTTTGCGCTAGGTGAATTGCTCCACTATCGTTACACTAAAGTGTTGCTGTATTTGCCTACAGAAGCTGTGCGGCATGAAGGGAGATGCTGGCTAGGAGCCCACATCCCAGTGACTACAGTGACTGCTCTCTTGAAGAAGAGACTTACCAGCAGGACCAGGACCAGGGCCAGGAGCAGGAGCAGGAGCAGGAACTGGAGCAGGAGCTGGAGGTCTAGGAGCTGCTAGGGGTGAAACATGAATCTTAATATTATCTTTTGCGTAAAAGTAAGATTTAAGGACCAAGGCAATGCACAGATTGGATATGGTTATGGTTGAAATGAACGGTGATTAAAAATATGAATGGTTTTGAACAGAAATAATGCAAAAAGAATTTTGTTATTTAAAACAAAGTATTTAAACGAAGCAATGAAAGGAAAAAATACAAATTCAAACACCCACCCACCTCCCTCAACCACTACGCAAAACCAACAAAGTCCACAAACCAAGCATCCAAACACAAACTAAAATCCAAACAAACCCACAAGGACATAGACACCAATGGAAAATCTTTCCAATAATAATTTTAAACCCTGTGTTAGCTTCCATCGTCCCCTTCCTCTTCTCTAAAAAGTATCATAATATTTCTGTTTGCACTAGTTGTATTGCTCCATTATGTTTACAATGAAGCATCGCTGTATTTGCCTACAGAAGCTGTGCGGCATGAAGGGAGATGCTGGCTAGGAGCCCACATCCCAGTGACTACAGTGACTGCTCTCTTGAAGAAGAGACTTACCAGCAGGACCAGGTCCTGGAGCAGGAGCAGGAGCAGGAACTGGAGCAGGAGCTGGAGGTCTAGGAGCTGCTAGGGGTGAAACATGAATGTTAATATTATCTTTTGAGTAAAAGTAAGATTTAAGGACCAAGGCAATGCACAGATTGGATATGGTTATGGTTGAAATGAACGGTGATTAAAAATATGAATGGTTTTGAACAGAAATAATGCAAAAAGAATTTTGTTATTTAAAACAAAGTATTTAAACGAAGCAATGAAAGGAAAAAATACAAATTCAAACACCCACCCACCTCCCTCAACCACTACCCAAAACCAACAAAGTCCACAAACCAAGCATCCAAACACAAACTAAAATCCAAACAAACCCACAAGGACATAGACACCAATGGAAAATCTTTCCAATAATAATTTTAAACCCTGTGTTAGCTTCCACCGTCCCCTTCCTCTTCTCTAAAAAGTATCATATTTCTGTTTGCACTAGTTGTATTGCTCCATTATGTTTACAATGAAGCATCGCTGTATTGGCCTACAGAAGCTGTGCAGCTTGAAGAGAGATGCTGGCTTGGAATCCACATCCCAGTGACTAGAATTGCCTGAAAAAAAAAACTTACCTGCAGGAGCTGGTGCAGGAGCAGGAGCAGGAGCTGGTGCAGGAGCAGGAGCAGCACCAGCAGCAGCACCAGCACCAGGACCAGGATGAGCAGGAGGTGTACGAGCTGCTTGGAGTGGAACACGAGGCTGAATATAATCTTTTGAGGACAAAGGGCATTTTACAAACTAAGGAAATGCACCGATTGGAAATGGTTATGGTTGAAAGGAAAGGCTATTCCAGAATATGAATGGTTTGTAAGAGAAATAAAGGAAAACCAATTTTGCTATTGAAAAAAAGATAAAAGAAAGCATGCAATAAAAGTAGTAATGAAAGGAAAAAAATCAAAATGCAAACACCCACCCACCCACCTCAACTACTCCCCATGGATGTGGGCTCTCAACCCACATCCAAATGGCTATAATTTTTTCACAAGCAGACTTACCAACAACAGCAGGAATAGCATCATGAGGTGTACTGGCTCCTTGGGGAGGCCCTATGGAGTCTGTTCAGAGAAAGTGAATTTACTTCAGAGATGGTAAATTTGAAAAAGCAAGGAGATGTATGGAATGGAAATGGTTCTAGTTGCAAGGAAAGGCAATGTAGGTTCCAACCACAGTAAAAGTTCGGTAGGATGACACACCGGCAAATACGTTGCTTCCAGACGCAGTATAGTATCTGCTGGGTGAGTCGCCTTCAGACGCAGTATAGTATCTGCTGGGTGATGTACTGAAGGCTGAGCCACTTCCAGACACAGAATAGGTTCTGCCGGGTGTCATACTAAGGAGGCCTGAGTCGGTTCCAGATAAAGTATAGGATCTGCTGGGTGACGAAGTGAAGACAGAGTCGCTCCCAGACACAGTATAGGTTCTGTCGGGTGTCATGCTACTGTAGCCTGAGTCGGTTTCCGACAGAGTATATGTTCTGAACCTTGGACGTCCCCAGAATGCTGGAATAAATAAAAAAAAAAGAATATAAACAAATCAGGAGAGAATCTAGGTTTGCTGTTAAATAGCTCTGACAAGAGTAAGTATTTGAAGTACTTCCAACTGTTTGCTCCTTGTCTTAATTGCTTATTTGAAACACATGGCATATAAATATTCTATATTTATCCTTAATAGACAAAGGACATTAGCACAAGTATCTTGCCCTAGGAAGTATTGTAATCAGATGTTGTTTGAAGTTCCACATATTCTCACAGACGTATTTTACCCCTTGTCCTTATAATTTCTAGGGTGTGTTTTTTAATCAAGGAAACAAACTTCTTCTACAGTCGGACAAAAATTTTAATCCCTGTGTTAGTTACACCACGGCTTTCATGTCTGAAGAATGTCTCAGAAGATTTCTCTTTGCGCTAGGTGAATTGCTCCACTATCGTTACACTAAAGTGTTGCTGTATTTGCCTACAGAAGCTGTGCGGCATGAAGGGAGATGCTGGCTAGGAGCCCACATCCCAGTGACTACAGTGACTGCTCTCTTGAAGAAGATACTTACCAGCAGGACCAGGACCAGGGCCAGGAGCAGGAGCAGGAGCAGGAACTGGAGCAGGAGCTGGAGGTCTAGGAGCTGCTAGGGGTGAAACATGAATCTTAATATTATCTTTTGCGTAAAAGTAAGATTTAAGGACCAAGGCAATGCACAGATTGGATATGGTTATGGTTGAAATGAACGGTGATTAAAAATATGAATGGTTTTGAACAGAAATAATGCAAAAAGAATTTTGTTATTTAAAACAAAGTATTTAAACGAAGCAATGAAAGGAAAAAATACAAATTCAAACACCCACCCACCTCCCTCAACCACTACGCAAAACCAACAAAGTCCACAAACCAAGCATCCAAACACAAACTAAAATCCAAACAAACCCACAAGGACATAGACACCAATGGAAAATCTTTCCAATAATAATTTTAAACCCTGTGTTAGCTTCCATCGTCCCCTTCCTCTTCTCTAAAAAGTATCATAATATTTCTGTTTGCACTAGTTGTATTGCTCCATTATGTTTACAATGAAGCATCGCTGTATTTGCCTACAGAAGCTGTGCGGCATGAAGGGAGATGCTGGCTAGGAGCCCACATCCCAGTGACTACAGTGACTGCTCTCTTGAAGAAGAGACTTACCAGCAGGACCAGGTCCTGGAGCAGGAGCAGGAGCAGGAACTGGAGCAGGAGCTGGAGGTCTAGGAGCTGCTAGGGGTGAAACATGAATCTTAATATTATCTTTTGAGTAAAAGTAAGATTTAAGGACCAAGGCAATGCACAGATTGGATATGGTTATGGTTGAAATGAACGGTGATTAAAAATATGAATGGTTTTGAACAGAAATAATGCAAAAAGAATTTTGTTATTTAAAACAAAGTATTTAAACGAAGTATGAAAGGAAAAAATACAAATTCAAACACCCACCCACCTCCCTCAACCACTACCCAAAACCAACAAAGTCCACAAACCAAGCATCCAAACACAAACTAAAATCCAAACAAACCCACAAGGACATAGACACCAATGGAAAATCTTTCCAATAATAATTTTAAACCCTGTGTTAGCTTCCATCGTCCCCTTCCTCTTCTCTAAAAAGTATCATAATATTTCTGTTTGCAGTAGTTGTATTGCTCCATTATGTTTACAATGAAGCATCGCTGTATTGGCCTACAGAAGCTGTGCAGCTTGAAGAGAGATGCTGGCTTGGAATCCACATCCCAGTGACTAGAATTGCCTGAAAAAAAAACTTACCTGCAGGAGCTGGTGCAGGAGCAGGAGCAGGAGCTGGTGCAGGAGCAGGAGCAGCACCAACAGCAGCACCAGCACCAGGACCAGGATGAGCAGGAGGTGTACGAGCTGCTTGGGGTGGAACACGAGGCTGAATATAATCTTTTGAGGACAAAGGGCATTTTACAAACTAAGGAAATGCACCGATTGGAAATGGTTATGGTTGAAAGGAAAGGCTATTCCAGAATATGAATGGTTTGTAAGAGAAATAAAGGAAAACCAATTTTGCTATTGAAAAAAAGATAAAAGAAAGCATGCAATAAAAGTAGTAATGAAAGGAAAAAAATCAAAATGCAAACACCCACCCACCCACCTCAACTACTCCCCATGGAGGTGGGCTCTCAACCCACATCCAAATGGCTATAATTTTTTCACAAGCAGACTTACCAACAACAGCAGGAATAGCATCATGAGGTGTACTGGCTCCTTGGGGAGGCCCTATGGAGTCTGTTCAGAGAAAGTGAATTTACTTCAGAGATGGTAAATTTGAAAAAGCAAGGAGATGTATGGAATGGAAATGGTTCTAGTTGCAAGGAAAGGCAATGTAGGTTCCAACCACAGTAAAAGTTCGGTAGGATGACACACCGGCAAATACGTTGCTTCCAGACGCAGTATAGTATCTGCTGGGTGAGTGGCCTTCAGACGCAGTATAGTATCTGCTGGGTGATGTACTGAAGGCTGAGCCACTTCCAGACCCAGAATAGGTTCTGCCGGGTGTCATACTAAGGAGGCCTGAGTCGGTTCCAGATAAAGTATAGGATCTGCTGGGTGACGAAGTGAAGACAGAGTCGCTCCCAGACACAGTATAGGTTCTGTCGGGTGTCATGCTACTGTAGCCTGAGTCGGTTTCCGACAGAGTATATGTTCTGAACCTTGGACGTCCCCAGAATGCTGGAATAAATAAAAAAAAAGAATATAAACAAATCAGGAGAGAATCTAGGTTTGCTGTTAAATAGCTCTGACAAGAGTAAGTATTTGAAGTACTTCCAACTGTTTGCTCCTTGTCTTAATTGCTTATTTGAAACACATGGCATATAAATATTCTATATTTATCCTTAATAGACAAAGGACATTAGCACAAGTATCTTGCCCTAGGAAGTATTGTAATCAGATGTTGTTTGAAGTTCCACATATTCTCACAGACGTATTTTACCCCTCGTCCTTATAATTTCTAGGGTGTGTTTTTTAATCAAGGAAACAAACTTCTTCTACAGTCGGACAAAAATTTTAATCCCTGTGTTAGTTACACCACGGCTTTCATGTCTGAAGAATGTCTCAGAAGATTTCTCTTTGCGCTAGGTGAATTGCTCCACTATCGTTACACTAAAGTGTTGCTGTATTTGCCTACAGAAGCTGTGCGGCATGAAGGGAGATGCTGGCTAGGAGCCCACATCCCAGTGACTACAGTGACTGCTCTCTTGAAGAAGAGACTTACCAGCAGGACCAGGACCAGGGCCAGGAGCAGGAGCAGGAGCAGGAACTGGAGCAGGAGCTGGAGGTCTAGGAGCTGCTAGGGGTGAAACATGAATCTTAATATTATCTTTTGCGTAAAAGTAAGATTTAAGGACCAAGGCAATGCACAGATTGGATATGGTTATGGTTGAAATGAACGGTGATTAAAAATATGAATGGTTTTGAACAGAAATAATGCAAAAAGAATTTTGTTATTTAAAACAAAGTATTTAAACGAAGCAATGAAAGGAAAAAATACAAATTCAAACACCCACCCACCTCCCTCAACCACTACGCAAAACCAACAAAGTCCACAAACCAAGCATCCAAACACAAACTAAAATCCAAACAAACCCACAAGGACATAGACACCAATGGAAAATCTTTCCAATAATAATTTTAAACCCTGTGTTAGCTTCCATCGTCCCCTTCCTCTTCTCTAAAAAGTATCATAATATTTCTGTTTGCACTAGTTGTATTGCTCCATTATGTTTACAATGAAGCATCGCTGTATTTGCCTACAGAAGCTGTGCGGCATGAAGGGAGATGCTGGCTAGGAGCCCACATCCCAGTGACTACAGTGACTGCTCTCTTGAAGAAGAGACTTACCAGCAGGACCAGGTCCTGGAGCAGGAGCAGGAGCAGGAACTGGAGCAGGAGCTGGAGGTCTAGGAGCTGCTAGGGGTGAAACATGAATCTTAATATTATCTTTTGCGTAAAAGTAAGATTTAAGGACCAAGGCAATGCACAGATTGGATATGGTTATGGTTGAAATGAACGGTGATTAAAAATATGAATGGTTTTGAACAGAAATAATGCAAAAAGAATTTTGTTATTTAAAACAAAGTATTTAAACGAAGCAATGAAAGGAAAAAATACAAATTCAAACACCCACCCACCTCCCTCAACCACTACCCAAAACCAACAAAGTCCACAAACCAAGCATCCAAACACAAACTAAAATCCAAACAAACCCACAAGGACATAGACACCAATGGAAAATCTTTCCAATAATAATTTTAAACCCTGTGTTAGCTTCCATCGTCCCCTTCCTCTTCTCTAAAAAGTATCATAATATTTCTGTTTGCAGTAGTTGTATTGCTCCATTATATTTACAATGAAGCATCGCTGTATTGGCCTACAGAAGCTGTGCAGCTTGAAGAGAGATGCTGGCTTGGAATCCACATCCCAGTGACTAGAATTGCCTGAAAAAAAAACTTACCTGCAGGAGCTGGTGCAGGAGCAGGAGCAGGAGCTGGTGCAGGAGCAGGAGCAGCACCAACAGCAGCACCAGCACCAGGACCAGGATGAGCAGGAGGTGTACGAGCTGCTTGGGGTGGAACACGAGGCTGAATATAATCTTTTGAGGACAAAGGGCATTTTACAAACTAAGGAAATGCACCGATTGGAAATGGTTATGGTTGAAAGGAAAGGCTATTCCAGAATATGAATGGTTTGTAAGAGAAATAAAGGAAAACCAATTTTGCTATTGAAAAAAAGATAAAAGAAAGCATGCAATAAAAGTAGTAATGAAAGGAAAAAAATCAAAATGCAAACACCCACCCACCCACCTCAACTACTCCCCATGGAGGTGGGCTCTCAACCCACATCCAAATGGCTATAATTTTTTCACAAGCAGACTTACCAACAACAGCAGGAATAGCATCATGAGGTGTACTGGCTCCTTGGGGAGGCCCTATGGAGTCTGTTCAGAGAAAGTGAATTTACTTCAGAGATGGTAAATTTGAAAAAGCAAGGAGATGTATGGAATGGAAATGGTTCTAGTTGCAAGGAAAGGCAATGTAGGTTCCAACCACAGTAAAAGTTCGGTAGGATGACACACCGGCAAATACGTTGCTTCCAGACGCAGTATAGTATCTGCTGGGTGAGTGGCCTTCAGACGCAGTATAGTATCTGCTGGGTGATGTACTGAAGGCTGAGCCGCTTCCAGACCCAGAATAGGTTCTGCCGGGTGTCATACTAAGGAGGCCTGAGTCGGTTCCAGATAAAGTATAGGATCTGCTGGGTGACGAAGTGAAGACAGAGTCGCTCCCAGACACAGTATAGGTTCTGTCGGGTGTCATGCTACTGTAGCCTGAGTCGGTTTCCGACAGAGTATATGTTCTGAACCTTGGACGTCCCCAGAATGCTGGAATAAATAAAAAAAAAGAATATAAACAAATCAGGAGAGAATCTAGGTTTGCTGTTAAATAGCTCTGACAAGAGTAAGTATTTGAAGTACTTCCAACTGTTTGCTCCTTGTCTTAATTGCTTATTTGAAACACATGGCATATAAATATTCTATATTTATCCTTAATAGACAAAGGACATTAGCACAAGTATCTTGCCCTAGGAAGTATTGTAATCAGATGTTGTTTGAAGTTCCACATATTCTCACAGACGTATTTTACCCCTTGTCCTTATAATTTCTAGGGTGTGTTTTTTAATCAAGGAAACAAACTTCTTCTACAGTCGGACAAAAATTTTAATCCCTGTGTTAGTTACACCACGGCTTTCATGTCTGAAGAATGTCTCAGAAGATTTCTCTTTGCGCTAGGTGAATTGCTCCACTATCGTTACACTAAAGTGTTGCTGTATTTGCCTACAGAAGCTGTGCGGCATGAAGGGAGATGCTGGCTAGGAGCCCACATCCCAGTGACTACAGTGACTGCTCTCTTGAAGAAGAGACTTACCAGCAGGACCAGGACCAGGGCCAGGAGCAGGAGCAGGAGCAGGAACTGGAGCAGGAGCTGGAGGTCTAGGAGCTGCTAGGGGTGAAACATGAATCTTAATATTATCTTTTGCGTAAAAGTAAGATTTAAGGACCAAGGCAATGCACAGATTGGATATGGTTATGGTTGAAATGAACGGTGATTAAAAATATGAATGGTTTTGAACAGAAATAATGCAAAAAGAATTTTGTTATTTAAAACAAAGTATTTAAACGAAGCAATGAAAGGAAAAAATACAAATTCAAACACCCACCCACCTCCCTCAACCACTACGCAAAACCAACAAAGTCCACAAACCAAGCATCCAAACACAAACTAAAATCCAAACAAACCCACAAGGACATAGACACCAATGGAAAATCTTTCCAATAATAATTTTAAACCCTGTGTTAGCTTCCATCGTCCCCTTCCTCTTCTCTAAAAAGTATCATAATATTTCTGTTTGCACTAGTTGTATTGCTCCATTATGTTTACAATGAAGCATCGCTGTATTTGCCTACAGAAGCTGTGCGGCATGAAGGGAGATGCTGGCTAGGAGCCCACATCCCAGTGACTACAGTGACTGCTCTCTTGAAGAAGAGACTTACCAGCAGGACCAGGTCCTGGAGCAGGAGCAGGAGCAGGAACTGGAGCAGGAGCTGGAGGTCTAGGAGCTGCTAGGGGTGAAACATGAATCTTAATATTATCTTTTGAGTAAAAGTAAGATTTAAGGACCAAGGCAATGCACAGATTGGATATGGTTATGGTTGAAATGAACGGTGATTAAAAATATGAATGGTTTTGAACAGAAATAATGCAAAAAGAATTTTGTTATTTAAAACAAAGTATTTAAACGAAGCAATGAAAGGAAAAAATACAAATTCAAACACCCACCCACCTCCCTCAACCACTACCCAAAACCAACAAAGTCCACAAACCAAGCATCCAAACACAAACTAAAATCCAAACAAACCCACAAGGACATAGACACCAATGGAAAATCTTTCCAATAATAATTTTAAACCCTGTGTTAGCTTCCATCGTCCCCTTCCTCTTCTCTAAAAAGTATCATAATATTTCTGTTTGCACTAGTTGTATTGCTCCATTATGTTTACAATGAAGCATCGCTGTATTGGCCTACAGAAGCTGTGCAGCTTGAAGAGAGATGCTGGCTTGGAATCCACATCCCAGTGACTAGAATTGCCTGAAAAAAAAACTTACCTGCAGGAGCTGGTGCAGGAGCAGGAGCAGGAGCTGGTGCAGGAGCAGGAGCAGCACCAACAGCAGCACCAGCACCAGGACCAGGATGAGCAGGAGGTGTACGAGCTGCTTGGGGTGGAACACGAGGCTGAATATAATCTTTTGAGGACAAAGGGCATTTTACAAACTAAGGAAATGCACCGATTGGAAATGGTTATGGTTGAAAGGAAAGGCTATTCCAGAATATGAATGGTTTGTAAGAGAAATAAAGGAAAACCAATTTTGCTATTGAAAAAAAGATAAAAGAAAGCATGCAATAAAAGTAGTAATGAAAGGAAAAAAATCAAAATGCAAACACCCACCCACCCACCTCAACTACTCCCCATGGAGGTGGGCTCTCAACCCACATCCAAATGGCTATAATTTTTTCACAAGCAGACTTACCAACAACAGCAGGAATAGCATCATGAGGTGTACTGGCTCCTTGGGGAGGCCCTATGGAGTCTGTTCAGAGAAAGTGAATTTACTTCAGAGATGGTAAATTTGAAAAAGCAAGGAGATGTATGGAATGGAAATGGTTCTAGTTGCAAGGAAAGGCAATGTAGGTTCCAACCACAGTAAAAGTTCGGTAGGATGACACACCGGCAAATACGTTGCTTCCAGACGCAGTATAGTATCTGCTGGGTGAGTTGCCTTCAGACGCAGTATAGTATCTGCTGGGTGACGTACTGAAGGCTGAGCCGCTTCCAGACACAGAATAGGTTCTGCCGGGTGTCATACTAAGGAGGCCTGAGTCGGTTCCAGATAAAGTATAGGATCTGCTGGGTGACGAAGTGAAGACAGAGTCGCTCCCAGACACAGTATAGGTTCTGTCGGGTGTCATGCTACTGTAGCCTGAGTCGGTTTCCGACAGAGTATATGTTCTGAACCTTGGACGTCCCCAGAATGCTGGAATAAATAAAAAAAAAAGAATATAAACAAATCAGGAGAGAATCTAGGTTTGCTGTTAAATAGCTCTGACAAGAGTAAGTATTTGAAGTACTTCCAACTGTTTGCTCCTTGTCTTAATTGCTTATTTGAAACACATGGCATATAAATATTCTATATTTATCCTTAATAGACAAAGGACATTAGCACAAGTATCTTGCCCTAGGAAGTATTGTAATCAGATGTTGTTTGAAGTTCCACATATTCTCACAGACGTATTTTACCCCTCGTCCTTATAATTTCTAGGGTGTGTTTTTTAATCAAGGAAACAAACTTCTTCTACAGTCGGACAAAAATTTTAATCCCTGTGTTAGTTACACCACGGCTTTCATGTCTGAAGAATGTCTCAGAAGATTTCTCTTTGCGCTAGGTGAATTGCTCCACTATCGTTACACTAAAGTGTTGCTGTATTTGCCTACAGAAGCTGTGCGGCATGAAGGGAGATGCTGGCTAGGAGCCCACATCCCAGTGACTACAGTGACTGCTCTCTTGAAGAAGAGACTTACCAGCAGGACCAGGACCAGGGCCAGGAGCAGGAGCAGGAGCAGGAACTGGAGCAGGAGCTGGAGGTCTAGGAGCTGCTAGGGGTGAAACATGAATCTTAATATTATCTTTTGCGTAAAAATAAGATTTAAGGACCAAGGCAATGCACAGATTGGATATGGTTATGGTTGAAATGAACGGTGATTAAAAATATGAATGGTTTTGAACAGAAATAATGCAAAAAGAATTTTGTTATTTAAAACAAAGTATTTAAACGAAGCAATGAAAGGAAAAAATACAAATTCAAACACCCACCCACCTCCCTCAACCACTACGCAAAACCAACAAAGTCCACAAACCAAGCATCCAAACACAAACTAAAATCCAAACAAACCCACAAGGACATAGACACCAATGGAAAATCTTTCCAATAATAATTTTAAACCCTGTGTTAGCTTCCACCGTCCCCTTCCTCTTCTCTAAAAAGTATCATAATATTTCTGTTTGCACTAGTTGTATTGCTCCATTATGTTTACAATGAAGCATCGCTGTATTTGCCTACAGAAGCTGTGCGGCATGAAGGGAGATGCTGGCTGGGAGCCCACATCCCAGTGACTAGAATTGCCTGGAAAAAAAAACTTACCTGCAGGAGCTGGTGCAGGAGCAGGAGCAGGAGCTGGTGCAGGAGCAGGAGCAGCACCAGCAGCAGCACCAGCACCAGGACCAGGATGAGCAGGAGGTGTACGAGCTGCTTGGGGTGGAACACGAGGCTGAATATAATCTTTTGAGGACAAAGGGCATTTTACAAACTAAGGAAATGCACCGATTGGAAATGGTTATGGTTGAAAGGAAAGGCTATTCCAGAATATGAATGGTTTGTAAGAGAAATAAAGGAAAACCAATTTTGCTATTGAAAAAAAGATAAAAGAAAGCATGCAATAAAAGTAGTAATGAAAGGAAAAAAATCAAAATGCAAACACCCACCCACCCACCTCAACTACTCCCCATGGATGTGGGCTCTCAACCCACATCCAAATGGCTATAATTTTTTCACAAGCAGACTTACCAACAACAGCAGGAATAGCATCATGAGGTGTACTGGCTCCTTGGGGAGGCCCTATGGAGTCTGTTCAGAGAAAGTGAATTTACTTCAGAGATGGTAAATTTGAAAAAGCAAGGAGATGTATGGAATGGAAATGGTTCTAGTTGCAAGGAAAGGCAATGTAGGTTCCAACCACAGTAAAAGTTCGGTAGGATGACACACCGGCAAATACGTTGCTTCCAGACGCAGTATAGTATCTGCTGGGTGAGTTGCCTTCAGACGCAGTATAGTATCTGCTGGGTGACGTACTGAAGGCTGAGCCGCTTCCAGACACAGAATAGGTTCTGCCGGGTGTCATACTAAGGAGGCCTGAGTCGGTTCCAGATAAAGTATAGGATCTGCTGGGTGACGAAGTGAAGACAGAGTCGCTCCCAGACACAGTATAGGTTCTGTCGGGTGTCATGCTACTGTAGCCTGAGTCGGGTTCCGACAGAGTATATGTTCTGAACCTTGGACGTCCCCAGAATGCTGGAATAAATTAAAAAAAAAAGAATATAAACAAATCAGGAGAGAATCTAGGTTTGCTGTTAAATAGCTCTGACAAGAGTAAGTATTTGAAGTACTTCCAACTGTTTGCTCCTTGTCTTAATTGCTTATTTGAAACACATGGCATATAAATATTCTATATTTATCCTTAATAGACAAAGGACATTAGCACAAGTATCTTGCCCTAGGAAGTATTGTAATCAGATGTTGTTTGAAGTTCCACATATTCTCACAGACGTATTTTACCCCTCGTCCTTATAATTTCTAGGGTGTGTTTTTTAATCAAGGAAACAAACTTCTTCTACAGTCGGACAAAAATTTTAATCCCTGTGTTAGTTACACCACGGCTTTCATGTCTGAAGAATGTCTCAGAAGATTTCTCTTTGCGCTAGGTGAATTGCTCCACTATCGTTACACTAAAGTGTTGCTGTATTGGCCTACAGAAGCTGTGCGGCATGAAGGGAGATGCTGGCTAGGAGCCCACATCCCAGTGACTACAGGGACTGCTCTCTTGAAGAAGAGACTTACCAGCAGGACCAGGACCAGGGCCAGGAGCAGGAGCAGGAGCAGGAACTGGAGCAGGAGCTGGAGGTCTAGGAGCTGCTAGGGGTGAAACATGAATCTTAATATTATCTTTTGCGTAAAAGTAAGATTTAAGGACCAAGGCAATGCACAGATTGGATATGGTTATGGTTGAAATGAACGGTGATTAAAAATATGAATGGTTTTGAACAGAAATAATGCAAAAAGAATTTTGTTATTTAAAACAAAGTATTTAAACGAAGCAATGAAAGGAAAAAATACAAATTCAAACACCCACCCACCTCCCTCAACCACTACGCAAAACCAACAAAGTCCACAAACCAAGCATCCAAACACAAACTAAAATCCAAACAAACCCACAAGGACATAGACACCAATGGAAAATCTTTCCAATAATAATTTTAAACCCTGTGTTAGCTTCCATCGTCCCCTTCCTCTTCTCTAAAAAGTATCATAATATTTCTGTTTGCACTAGTTGTATTGCTCCATTATGTTTACAATGAAGCATCGCTGTATTTGCCTACAGAAGCTGTGCGGCATGAAGGGAGATGCTGGCTGGGAGCCCACATCCCAGTGACTAGAATTGCCTGGAAAAAAAAACTTACCTGCAGGAGCTGGTGCAGGAGCAGGAGCAGGAGCTGGTGCAGGAGCAGGAGCAGCACCAGCAGCAGCACCAGCACCAGGACCAGGATGAGCAGGAGGTGTACGAGCTGCTTGGGGTGGAACACGAGGCTGAATATAATCTTTTGAGGACAAAGGGCATTTTACAAACTAAGGAAATGCACCGATTGGAAATGGTTATGGTTGAAAGGAAAGGCTATTCCAGAATATGAATGGTTTGTAAGAGAAATAAAGGAAAACCAATTTTGCTATTGAAAAAAAGATAAAAGAAAGCATGCAATAAAAGTAGTAATGAAAGGAAAAAAATCAAAATGCAAACACCCACCCACCCACCTCAACTACTCCCCATGGAGGTGGGCTCTCAACCCACATCCAAATGGCTATAATTTTTTCACAAGCAGACTTACCAACAACAGCAGGAATAGCATCATGAGGTGTACTGGCTCCTTGGGGAGGCCCTATGGAGTCTGTTCAGAGAAAGTGAATTTACTTCAGAGATGGTAAATTTGAAAAAGCAAGGAGATGTATGGAATGGAAATGGTTCTAGTTGCAAGGAAAGGCAATGTAGGTTCCAACCACAGTAAAAGTTCGGTAGGATGACACACCGGCAAATACGTTGCTTCCAGACGCAGTATAGTATCTGCTGGGTGAGTGGCCTTCAGACGCAGTATAGTATCTGCTGGGTGACGTACTGAAGGCTGAGCCGCTTCCAGACACAGAATAGGTTCTGCCGGGTGTCATACTAAGGAGGCCTGAGTCGGTTCCAGATAAAGTATAGGATCTGCTGGGTGACGAAGTGAAGACAGAGTCGCTCCCAGACACAGTATAGGTTCTGTCGGGTGTCATGCTACTGTAGCCTGAGTCGGGTTCCGACAGAGTATATGTTCTGAACCTTGGACGTCCCCAGAATGCTGGAATAAATAAAAAAAAAAGAATATAAACAAATCAGGAGAGAATCTAGGTTTGCTGTTAAATAGCTCTGACAAGAGTAAGTATTTGAAGTACTTCCAACTGTTTGCTCCTTGTCTTAATTGCTTATTTGAAACACATGGCATATAAATATTCTATATTTATCCTTAATAGACAAAGGACATTAGCACAAGTATCTTGCCCTAGGAAGTATTGTAATCAGATGTTGTTTGAAGTTCCACATATTCTCACAGACGTATTTTACCCCTCGTCCTTATAATTTCTAGGGTGTGTTTTTTAATCAAGGAAACAAACTTCTTCTACAGTCGGACAAAAATTTTAATCCCTGTGTTAGTTACACCACGGCTTTCATGTCTGAAGAATGTCTCAGAAGATTTCTCTTTGCGCTAGGTGAATTGCTCCACTATCGTTACACTAAAGTGTTGCTGTATTGGCCTACAGAAGCTGTGCGGCATGAAGGGAGATGCTGGCTAGGAGCCCACATCCCAGTGACTACAGTGACTGCTCTCTTGAAGAAGAGACTTACCAGCAGGACCAGGACCAGGGCCAGGAGCAGGAGCAGGAGCAGGAACTGGAGCAGGAGCTGGAGGTCTAGGAGCTGCTAGGGGTGAAACATGAATCTTAATATTATCTTTTGCGTAAAAATAAGATTTAAGGACCAAGGCAATGCACAGATTGGATATGGTTATGGTTGAAATGAACGGTGATTAAAAATATGAATGGTTTTGAACAGAAATAATGCAAAAAGAATTTTGTTATTTAAAACAAAGTATTTAAACGAAGCAATGAAAGGAAAAAATACAAATTCAAACACCCACCCACCTCCCTCAACCACTACGCAAAACCAACAAAGTCCACAAACCAAGCATCCAAACACAAACTAAAATCCAAACAAACCCACAAGGACATAGACACCAATGGAAAATCTTTCCAATAATAATTTTAAACCCTGTGTTAGCTTCCATCGTCCCCTTCCTCTTCTCTAAAAAGTATCATAATATTTCTGTTTGCACTAGTTGTATTGCTCCATTATGTTTACAATGAAGCATCGCTGTATTGGCCTACAGAAGCTGTGCGGCATGAAGGGAGATGCTGGCTAGGAGCCCACATCCCAGTGACTACAGTGACTGCTCTCTTGAAGAAGAGACTTACCAGCAGGACCAGGTCCTGGAGCAGGAGCAGGAGCAGGAGCAGGAACTGGAGCAGGAGCAGGAGGAAGAACAAGAGCTGGAACTGGAGCAGGAGCAGGAGCAGGAATGGGAGCAGGATTGGGAGCAGGAACAGGAGCAGGAACAGGAGCAGGAGCAGGAGGAGGAGCAGGAATGGGAGCTGGAACTGGAGCAGGAGCAGGAACAGGGACAGGGGCCGGAATTGCATGAGGTGCTTGGGGTGAAACACGAGGCTGGAAAATATCTGTTGAGTAAAAGTAAGATTTAAAAACTAAGGAAATGAACTGTTTGGAAATGGCTATGTTTTAAAGGAAAGGCTTATATAAAGTGTGAATATTTTATATCAGATAGAAATGAAAAACACTTTGGTTAATAAAAAATAGAAAGAAAGGACGAAAGAAAGAATGAAAGAACAAAAGAAAGTAAGAAAGAAAGAAAGTTAGAAAAGAAAAAATTCAGAAATCAAACATCCACCCACTTACCCACCTCAACCACTCCCCAAAACCAAAAAATGTCCAAGCAACCAAACATCAAAACCCAAACTAAAACCAAAACAAACCCACAAGGACATAGGAATGAACAGAAAACACATTCCAGTAATGATTTTAAACCCTGTGTTAGCTTTCACCATCCCCTTTTTCTTCTCTAAAAAGTATCAGAACAATTTTGTTAGCACTAGTTTTAATGCTCCATTCTGTTTTCCCTTAAGTGTAGCTTTATTGGCCTACAGAAGCTGTGCGGCATGAAGGGAGATGGTGGCTAGGAACCCACATCCAGTGGGCTACAATTGTTTGACAAGCAGACTTACCTGCAGAAGCTGGAACTGGAATAGTAGGTGTACGGGGTGGTCTGGGTCCAAAGCTAATCTGAAATATATCTGTTCAGAGAAGGTAAATTTTGAAAAGCAAGGAAATGCATAGAACTGAAATGGTTATTTTTGCAGTAGATTTTAAAAAACTATTAATGCTTTATAATAAAATGAAAGGAAGAAGCCTTTGGTGGGAGGGGAAAGGGAGCAAATAAGAAAAAAAATTAAAAAGTTAAAAAACAAACACCCATCCACTCACTACTGCTACTTTGCAAAATAAAAAAAAATCCATGCAACGAAGCAAGCAAGCAAAAAAAAAAAACAAAACAACAAAACTCAACCCTAAAATAGCCAAGCAAATGGGGACCAATAGACAAAAACCACACTATTCAGAGAATTCACTGAATGACTAGGTTGGAAAAGACCTTAAACATCCTTGAGCCCAACCCATGCCTTAACACCTCCACTAAACCACTAAACCATGGCACCGAGTGCCACATCCAGTCTTTTTTTAAACACATCCAGGGATGGTGACTCCACCACCCCCCAGGGCAGACCATTCCAGTACTTTATCACCCTTTCTGTAAAAAACTTTTTCCTATTATCAAACCTATATTTCCCCTGATGCAGCTTGAGCCTGTGCCCTTGGGTTCTGTCAGTTGCTGCCTGGAGAAAGAGACCAACCCTCACCTGACCACAACCACCTTTCAGGAAGTTGGAGAGAGTGAAAAGGTCGCCTCTGAGTCTCCTTTTCTCCAGGCTGAGCACCCCCAGCTCCCTCAGTCATTCCTCACAGGGTTTGTGTTCCCAGCCCCTCACCAGCCTCGTTGCCTCCTCTGGATGCCTCTAAGCATCTCAAGATCCTTCCTAAACTGAGGGGCCCAGAACTGGACACAACACTCGAGGTGTGGCCTCACCGGTGCTGAGTATAGGGCAAGGATGACCTCCCTGCTCCTGTTGGCCACACCATTCCTGCTCCAGGCCAGGATGCTATTGGCTTTCTTGGCCACCAGGGCACACTGCTGGCTCACGTTCAGCCAGTGTCAAACAGTAACCCCAAGTCCTTTTCTGCCTGGGCAATGTCCAGCCGCACCATCCCCAGCCCATAACATTGCAGGGGCTTATTGTGGCCAAAATGCAGGACTCAGCACTTGGATTTATTAAACTTCACCTTGTTAGACTCTGCCCATCCATCCAACCATTCCAGATCCCTCCAGAGCCCTCCTACCGTCCAACAGATCAACACACACTCCCAGCTTAGTGTCGTCTGCAAACTTACTCATGAAAGACTCAGTCCCCTCATCCATGGCATCAAGGAAGATACTGAACAGAGCTGGCCCCAGCACAGAGCCCTGAGGGACACCCCTGGTGCCTGGCTGCAGCTGGATGCAGCACTGTTCACCACCACTCTCTGGCCCGGCCATGCAGCCAGCTCTGAACCCAGCACAGAGTGCTCCTGCCCAAGCCGTGGGCTGCAGCTTTTCCAGGAGCGTGCTGTTGGAGACAGTGCCAGAGGCCTTGCTGGAGTCCAGGCACACAACATCAACAGCCTTTTCTGCATCGACCAGGTGGGTCACTTGCTCATAAAGGGAGACCAGGTTGGTCAAACATGACCTACCCCTCCTAAACTCCTGCTGGCTCCGTCTGATACCCTGGCCATCCTGTAAGCACTGTGTGATGACTGCATATAAACTCTTCAGTCCCCCTTACTGGGGACTGAGGTCAGGGTGACTGGCCTATCATTAACAGGATCCTCCTTTCCACCCTTTTTATCAATGGGTGTCACATTGGCCAGCTTCCAGTCATCTGGAACCTCACCAGTGAGCTGGGACTGTTGGTAAATGATGGAGAGCAGCTTCGCAATCTCATCTGCCTGCTCTCTCATCACCCTGGGATGGATCCCATCTGGACCCATGGATTTGTGAAGGTCCAAGCAGCTCAGCAGTTCTCTACTGCCTCCATTCTGCTCCCCGATATCATCGAGCAACCCAAGAGGACAGTTGTCCTGAAGACAAGCCTTCCCACTAAAAACTGAGGCAAAGAAGGTGTTAAGCACCTCTGCTCCTTCTCCTCATCTGCAGTTACTAAGTTCCCTTCTGCATCTAATAAACAACAAAGGTTGATCTTACTCTTCCTTTTACCATTAATATATTTACAAAAGCATTTTTAATTATTCTTTACAAAAGTCACCATTTTAAGTTCAAACTGAGCTTTGGCCTCTCTAATTTTTTCCTACATGCTCTAGCAGCCCCCTTAAATACTTCCTGAGAGACCTGACTCTCCTTCCAAAGATAAGACATCCTTTATTTTATTCCTAAGTTCCTCCAAAATCTCCTTGCCCATCCAGGCTGGACGTTTGCCTCATCGACCCATCTTTCAGCACACAGGGACAGTCTGTTTCTGTGCCCTCAAAATCTCTGTTTTGAAGCTCACCCACCCTTCCTGAACTCCTTTGTTTTTAAAGGCTGCTTCCCAAGGAACTCTCTGAATAAGTGTCCTGAACAGGACAAAGTCTGCCCTCCAGAAGTCCCATGTGAAAGTCTTATTAACGTTCCTCTTGATTTAACCAAATATAGAGAATGTTATAATTTTATTACCACTGCAGCCTAAGTGACTTCCAACCACCACATCTCCCACCAATCCATCTCTATTTGCAAATAACAGATCTAACATTGTCCCTCCCTTGGTGGGCTCACCCACCAGCTGTGACAAAAGTTGTCCTCTTCAAGCTCTAAAAATTTCCCGGACTGCCTTTTTTCAGCTGTGTTGAGTTCCCAAAAAATGTCTGGCAGGTTGAAATTGCCAGCAAGAAAAATGGCTGATGATCCAGAAACATTCTCTAGCTGTTTATAGAATGAATTGTCCACCACTTCTTCCTGGTTGCGTGGACAAGAACAGACTCGCAGTAGGATGTCAGCCTTGTTGGCCTATATATTCCCTAATATAAAGGGCCACCCCTCCACCTCTTCTCCCTTTCCTGTCTCTCCTGAAGGACTTGGAGCCATCCAGTGCAGCACTCCAGCCACGTGAGTCATGCCACCACATTTCTGTGATGGCAATGACATCATAGCTTTGCTGCTGTACCGTGGCCTCCAGCTCTTGTTTGTAACCTGTGCTGCGTGTATTGGTATACCTGCACCTCAGCTGGACTGCTGATTTCACTCCTGTCTCAGGCTTACCACCCTTGGGCCTGCTTCCAGACAGCCCAGATGCACCCCCTTTCCCCTTCTGACCTAGTTCCATGTCCTTTCAACAAGTTCTGCCAGTTCATGAGCTAAAAGCCTTCTGTCCTTAACAGAGAGATGGAGCCCATCTGGTTCCAGTAGAGCAGGTGCTGTAAAAGTTGCCCCATGATCAAAGAACCCCAAATTCTGCCAATGACACCAACCTTTGAGACACTTGTTGATAATGTGAGCTCTCCTATTCCTTTCACTGTTTTTCTCAGCCACCAAAGGGACTGAGGAAAAGACTACCTGTAGCCCTGTCCTATCAACCACTTGTCCCAGTGCCCTAAAGTCCCTTTTAATTGTCCTGACACTCCTCTTTGCAATCTCATCACTGCCAGCCTGGAATATCTGCAGAGGGTAATAATCAGAGGGCTGAATCAGCGCAGGAAGTCTCTCAGTGATATCCCAGGCCCCAGGGAGGCAGCAGACCTTGCTGTGGGGTGGGTCCTGTTGACATGTGGGGCCCTCTGTTCCCCTCAGAAGGGAGCCATCCACTACGAGTACCCTTCTTTTTTTCCTGATGTTAGAGGTGGTAATCCTTCTCACAGATGAGTCATAACTGGGAGGCTCACTGGGCAGATAACTTTCTTCTAAATCATCTGGTTGACTCTCTAGATGAAGGGGTTCATACCTATTCTGAAGTGGCACCTGACTTGGGGATGGGGGTCGGGAGGAATTTTTATTATTACCTCCTCAAGTAGGTACCCATTTCCAGTCCCCTTCACCTCTCAGGTGTCCTTCTACTGTCTGACAGTGAGAGGCATGGGAGTCCTCTGACTCTTGGTGGGCTTCCCTCAAGGATGGAAGGGCAAATCCACCAATCTATTTCCCTTTCACTTTCCCTGATACTCCTTAGTCTTTCAACTTCCTCTCTAAGCTCAACCACCAGAGAAAGGAGATTGTTCACCTGTTCACATTGCAGGCAGGTTTGCTCCACAACGCCCCCTGAAACTGCTACTAAGCTCAAACAGTCCGCACAGGAATGGGTCTGGACCGATGTAACCTTTTTGGAGGGTTCCGTTTGATTATGTACACTTGTACTAACTACAGTTTTCAAGTGCGTAAAAACCATTACTAACACAAACCCCAAAAACCACCAACCAACAGAAACACTGCAAACAACACACAGCAAACCTTGCGGGCAAGAAAAGTTGCAACCCTGCCTGCTTGCCCTGCCTGAAGCCAACTGCTACGCAAACTGCTGTGCCACACCCTCAGAGAATAAAAATTGATACTAGTAATTTTAATCCCTGTGTTAGGTTTCACCATCCTCTTTCTCTTCTGAGAAAAGTCTTACGGCTTTGCTGTTAGCGCCAGCTTTGCTACTTCATGATGTTTGCAATGAAGTATTGTTGTATTTGCCTACAGAAGCTGGGCAGCATGAAGGGAGATGCTGGCTAGGAACCCACATCCAAGGGACAACAATTGCTTGACAGGCAGACTTACCAGCAGGAACTGAAACAGGAGTACGAGGTCTTCCAGCTGCTTGGGGTGAAATGGGACGCTGAAAGGCGTCTGTTCAGAGAAAGTAAATTGACTTCAGAGAAGTAAATTTTAAATTTTCTTCAGAGAAGAAATTTTAAAAAGCAAGGAAATGCTGAAATGGTTATGGTTGAAAGAAAGGAGATTAAAAAAATGTTACTGGTTTATAACATAATGAAAGGAAGAAGTCTTCAGTTAAAATAAATACAGAGAAATAAAGAAGAAATGAAAGAAAAAAATAAAAAACACTCACCCACCCACCACCACCACTCCCCCAAACTAAAAAATCCAACCAGCTTAGCATCCAAGCCCAAAATAAAATCAAAAATAGGGACCAATAGAAAAAAACATTACAGGAGTAATTTTAATCCCTTTGTTAGCTTTCACCACCCCCTTTCTATTTTCCAAAAAGGCTCAGATAACGTTTCTCTTAGCACTAGATTTATTGTTCCCTTATGTTTATATTTAAGTATTATTTGCCTACAGAAGCTGTGCAGCATGAAGGGAGGTGCTGGCTAGAAACCCACATCCCAGTGACTACAATTGCTTGGAAAACAGACTTACCAGCAGGAGCAGGAACAGCAGCAGCAGAAGGAACAGGAGCAGGAGCAGAAACAGGAAAAGCAGCAGGAACAGAAGCAGGAATAGGTGGAGGAAGAGGAATAGGAGCAGGAGGTGTACCACTAGGTTCAAAGTGAACTTGCGGAGATTCTGTTTGGAGAAAGTAAATTTTAATAAGCAAGGAAATGCACAATACTGGAATGGTTGTGACTGCAAGGAAAGGCTATTACAAAATGTTAATGGTTTCTAATTGAAAGAATGGAAAAAGCATTTGTTAAAAAAAAAGGAAAGAAAGAAAGAAAGAAAGAAAGAAAGAAAGAAAGAAAGAAAGAAAGAAAGAAAGAAAGAAAGAAAGAAAGAAAGAAAGAAAGAAAGAGAACAAAACCAAAAAATAGTAATACCAAAAAACCCAATAAACCCAGCCACCCCACAGCCAACACTTCCCAAACCAAAAAAATCCAACTCCCCAAGCAACCAAAACCAAAGGAAAATAAAAAAACTCAAGCAAAGGGGGTCGAATAGAAAAAATAAATTACTGTAGTAATTTTAATCATTCTGCTATCTTCCACCATTCCCTTTCTCTTCTAAAAAGTCATAGATCATTTCCATTAGCACTGCTTTTATTGCTCCATTATGTTTACAATAAAATTATTGCTGTATTTTCCTACAGAAGCTGTGCAGCATGAAGGGAGATGCTGGCTAGGAACCCACATTCAAATGACTACAATTGCTTGACAAGCAGACTTACCAACACTAATAGGAGAAGGAAGAGGAATAGCACCACCAGGAGAAAGAGGAGACAATCCAGCTGCTTTGGATTCAAAGTGAACTTGTAAAAATTTTGCTCGGAGGAAGAAATTTTAAAAAGCAAGGAAATGACAGAACTGAAGGGCTTATGGTTGCAAAGAAAGGCCAATACAGAAATGTTAATGGTTGCTAACAGAAAGAAAGGAAAAAAGAAAAAAGACGTCATTAAAAAAAGAAAGTAACAGAAAAGAAAGAGATGAAAAACAAAACCAGCAAAAATCAAAAACCCACCAAAAATCAAAACCCAACAAAAACAAAAAGAAAACTCCTGCCCAACAACCACCATTACTACCCAAAAGATTCTAACATTACTAACAAAAGATTCAACCAACCAAACCCAAACTAAAACCAAAAATATCTAAGCAAATCAGGACCAATAGGAAAAAATAGAAGAGTAGTAATTTTAATGCCTGTTTTATCTTTCACCATCCCCTTTCTCTTCTGTAAAGTCACAGATCATTTCTCTTATCACTAGTTTTATTGCTCCACTATGTTTAAAATCAAATATTGTTCTATTTACCTACAGAAGCTGAGCAGCATGGAGGGAGATGCTGTCTGGAAACTCACATCTAAGAAACTATAATTTCTTGAAAAGCAGACTTACCTGCAGGAGCAGGAGGAGTAATAGGAATAGGAGACGAAGTAGCTGGTCCAGGTGCAAAGTGAACTTGTGGGGATTCTGTTCAGAGAAAGTAAATGTTAAAAACCAAGGACATGGACAGAACTGAAGGGGTTATGGTTGCAAAAAAGGCTATTGCAGAAATGTTAATGGTTTATAACAGAAAGAAAGGAAAATCCTTTGGTAAAAAAAAGGAAAGAAAGAGAAAGAAAGAAAAAGAAAGAGAAAGAAAAATAAAGACAGAGAAGGAAAGAGAGAAAGAGAGAAAAAGGAACAGAAATAAAGGTAATGCATAAAAATAAAAAAACTAATACCCACCCACCCACCACCACCACTCCCCAAAACCAAAAGCAATCCAACCACTCAAGCAAGGAATCTGAACTAAAACCAAAAAAACCCCAATCAAATAGTGACCAATAGAAAAAAAACATACAGTAGTAATTTCAATGACTGTGTTAGCGTTCACCATCCCCTTTCTCTTCTGGAAAATATCTCAGGATGTTTCTCTTTGCAGTAATTTTATTGCTCTCCATTATGTTTACAATTAAGTGTTGCTGTATTGGCCTGCAGAAGCTGTGCAGCATGAAGGGAGATGCTGGCTAGGAACCCACAGCCCAAGGACTACAATTGCTTGCAAAGCAGACTTACCCTCAGCAGAAAGAGTAAGACTCTCAACAGCTGATAAGGATCCATAGTTAGAGCCCGAAGAGTCTCTTCCTGCTCTTAATAGGTCAATTTTGGAAGCCGCCAGTGAGTAGAGATCCTCAAAATTTCTAACCACATTCTTAAATCAAAGTAGAAGGAATCATTAGTGCCAGGCAAACTACACTTAAATGTCAAATAGCACATATCCAAATTTTTTACAAAAGACAGATTTCTTTTTTTTTTAGCAGAGAAATAAAATAGAGTTTGTAAGCCAGGGAGAATGTCAGTCCCAGGACTTAAACATCAAAAACACCTAACACTGGATTTTCTATTTTTTTCTAAAATGTTGAATATTAATGTAATTGAGGAAAAGGGAATTGCTCCACACCCTCGTTAGGAGCTGCTTTGATGAGATGTTTTCAAGCATGCAATACAGCATTGAGCTCTTGATACAACTTTTTCATTTTATTTCAATACAAGATGTAGCACAGGTTCAATTTCTGTTCACAATTACCACACAGTTTCAGGCTAATGTTCACACTTCCAAAGTGAATTAATTTACTAATCCTTCCACTCGACAGCAAAACAATTAACCTGGCAGTAACAAAAGAAACATCACAAACCTACGGACTTCTGAAAACAAATATTCTGATTGCACTAGAACTGGAAAAATGTAGCTGTTTCCATGTATGCAGTGGAAGAATGTCCCAATTTTGTTATATTGATTGGATTGATGATAAAGTTAGCAGGACAAGAGAGCACAGATGATTTGGCAGTACTGGTCACTTTATATCTACCCCAAGTAGTCTCAACTAACTGTTGAAATTATTGGTCTTCTTTACAATGGTTAATCACATTTTTTTTGTTACGATTTTTCCCTTCAGACAGTATTACATTGGTCTTTTGAATGTAAACCTGTGATACAGACAAAAATCAGCTTAGTATCACAAACAGGGATTTGCAAAGATTATTGCAGTTTTCCTTTCCTTGGTTTCACATTGATGATTTTCAGAATAGATGTTAACCCAGCTAAAATCAGTCGGGTTTTTCATTGTGGTGTCTGGGAAACAGCAGTGGCAAATTAACTCATATCACATCTTTTCTCATCAGAATCTCCAAAATGTCTTGGTGCTGTGGTCCTAGTGCCAAAAGAGGATTATTGCAGATTATAAGGCCTTTAATTGAAATGTTCTCACCACAGACTAAGACAATTCTAGAGAATGTGCCTGCAAACAACTCCACTGCTTTTAATGACAAGTGTCCCTAAAGTCATTCCTACTGCTTACCTCACTCAAGATTGCAGGACTGCCCTTAATACAGTTTGGCATAGAGTAAAACTAAAATCCATTAGGTGACCTCTGTCCATAAAAGGCAAATTTTGTAATAAAACCTCAATAATGTGCTTGGAAAGAAATCAAACAGGAACTAGAGATGAGGGCAGATGAGAGAGAGAGGGAAAAGGGAGAAAGAGGAAAAGGTGCGGAGAAAAGGAAGTTCACAGTGACACAGACTGTGAGCCATTGCTGCTGTTTGTATATGTATTGAGTTGCCAAGTGCACCTGAGGCTGCCAGGTGAACAAGAACTTCACAGTTCTGCCCCACCAGCGAGCTCCCCAGCACATACTGTACTATCTTATTTATACCACAAGCACTTTGTGCAAATATGAAATGCAACTTTTTGTGTTTATGGTTCTCTTCTGGAGAGAAAGAGGGAACAGGCTGCAGGTGCTTCTGCAATCATTGTGAGGTCAAAAAAGAATGGGAGTTGAGATGGGACTTAAAAAAAAATAAAAAAAAAAAGCAGCATCCACTACCAAATTAGAAAAGCAGGATTTTAAAGCTGGTGATTGCCACAATGCCTCCTGTGGAAAGATGCCACCCATGGGACCTTTTGTGCAGCTCTAAAATGGATCATCACTGTACTGAGGAAAAATTTGAAATTCTGCCTTTTGACAGAAAAGTTCATCTGTGCTAATTAAGCTTCATGGGAATCTGAAGGCATTCCATATTCCATATTTCCATATTTTAGAGTGGAAACACAATAATGCACACATAATTTATATCTTTATCACATTGAAATGTATCTATGCATGCAAGAGGGCAACAGTGAAAAATTTCCAGTTTAGAATCTGCCTTTCTTGAATGTTTGATTTTGTGACCCTGATCCTGTAATTATATACTGCATTAGAAAAGAAAATCTACAATAAATTGGAAGGAATTACTGCAGAAGCTTACACACTGTATACAATAATTACCTTGCCTAAGTTCCTTGCACTTTACTTGATTACCTGCCCTCTCTCTAATTCAGACAGAGAAGCACAATGAAAGAAATATGTACTCACTTTGCCTTTTGTTCTCTCATTGGGAAAAAAAATTCTGTCTTGGCACTAATGTATTCTGCACAGCTCTAAAGACTAATATTGTTTCTGTTGTAGACATCAAACTTACAAACAATGAGGAGGCATTGCACTGAATCTATGTTCATAGCTGAAAATATGGCACATCTTCTGTTAATTTCTCTTTTTTTCCCACTCATTGTTTTATCCTAACAAAATTAGTAGTTTGAAATGTGCAAGTTTTTAAACCTACATGGGCAACATAGCTTCTATGTTTAAACATTCTAAATAGCAGTTTCTTTTAAATAAGGAATGCTCAAAACCCCACAGTGGATGCTAAAACTGTGGGTTGAAAAAATCTGATAGTGACCAAGAAAGAATATGAAAATTTTGTCTTTTTTTGTTTTGGTTGGTTTTGTTTGTTTGTGGGGATCTTGGTTTTGGTTTTGTTTGTGTTTCTTTGTTTTCTTTTAATTAGTCTTTTGTATATTAATGGGAAAAAGGGGAGGGGGATAGAGGGATATTAATTTTCAGGTTTATATACTTCTGTCCATGTTTGTATTGCTGTCAGTTATTTAACGCTGTAACTGCAAAATTAAAAGTTACCATCATCTCTGAAATACCATGTGCAAGACTAGAATTGGAAATTGTCTTTCAACTGTTGACTGCAATAGTTTTGAAGCTTTTTGCTCTCCACATGCTCAGAGCAGATGTATCTCAGATGCAAGAAATAAAAGAAAATAAAAAAAAAAAAATTAGACAGGATTGGTTTTAGACTCTAACCTGGAAGGATGCAGCCTCTGGCCTGCCCGCCGTTGCTTCCTCTGGAAGGGTCTGCAGCTGCAGGCTGGGGAGTGGCGCGGCTGCTTCAGCACCTGATGCCTCTGCCTGCTCTTTGGCCTGAAGGGAAAATACCCCAGCATCAGTGGTAATTCTCCTTCAGACACACCAGCGGGGATGAACGGTGGCCCCTGGAGCCCATGGAGTGGACTTGCTTTGATCACTGCACCTAACATCCATGAATAAAGTACGACTGATTGAATTTTCGTTGCAAATAAATCTCTAATTCAAGGGGCTGGGAGAGAATGCTACCAAAACAAAGCACCTTGCCCTGGTCTGAAAAGAGAAAGGCCAAGGATATGGCACATATGTATTACTGTAAAAACACAGCAGTTGCTGCATGACATTCACTTCCAAAGTTTGAAAGAAGCCAGTATGGAGATGGTGGTGGCACAAAGGAAATTTTCTATCAGCACAGTTTGCTGCAGGAGAAAGATGCAGTTCAGATTCTGTCACTTTCTGTGAACATTAAAGGAAAGAGACTAGAAAAAGATATCTGAAAATAAATAAATTAAATAAATAGCAACAGTTTTTCAGGGTGACCCCTGAAACTAAAATAGTGATTCCCACATTGCTGGGAATTAAAGATATAGTAAGGGAAATTGACACTCCCAGGTAACAAAATCACTTTTGCTCTGTGCTGCTCTAGATTAAAAACAGTTATGAAACCATCTGCCATGAGAGCTAGAGTTGAAAATAGTCCTTTCTCCTAAATAATTCATATGTATAGCTTTGTTGGACCTTCAAATAGTCCTATATCAGGGCACAATTGCACAAGTCAGAGGGAAAACTTGAGATTACGATTAAGTTTAAAATATGATTTTAAAAAATACTATGGAAGTTTCCCACCATAGATTACTACTTCCTGCCTTTTCTTTTCCTATTGATGATGTTTCATAGGTTAAAGTAGCAGACCCAAGGCCAAATGTTTTACGGCCACCAAGTATGTGACTTTTTATTATTCAGTAGAGGGGTAACTCCACAACAATTGCCAATTTTTGGTGTGTTCCATTAGTCTTCACTTGTCAACCAGAAACAGTGCTCAGTGAGGGAAGGCAAGTGAATTTTGTCATAACTTCTACATTCAGAAAAGGTTGTCTATGTGCTACAAACTTGCATTTTATTTCACTGTGGTTTTTTAAGATGGAACAAGTTGAGAGGGGAAACTTCAACACTAAGGAAAGGAAGTTGCTTTGCAACAACTTCTCTCGTCCCCTGAGAATAAGCAGTTCTAAGGCTTTAGCTGATTTAGAAACACAAATCAGAGGCAACACGTCAAATTCTTACCTCATTCAGGGCAGCCTCCACAGCTTTCATTTGACTAATGATCAACTCTTTGTCTCTATTATAAAAGAAAATAAAAGAAAACAAAACAAAACAAGAACAATGAAGTAACCTTATGGAACTGAAACTCTACCAATGTAGAAATTAATCTTCTGCTACTTGATGGCTGTCATGTCTTGTAAAATAATTGTTGATAACCCAAACTATTAGGATTTTCTCTCTTTTTCATATTTCCAATGCAAACCCTAAGCATAGTTCATGTACCGCTATTTGGTGCATTTCCATATGAAAGATGCTTCTGTTGAGGATAAGCAATTAAAATTGAGATAATTATAGGCCTATCAATGAACAACCATCATGGCTTGAATATAGAGGTCATAAAAAGTCTCTAGCAGGGTGGAATTATATTCTTGTATTGGAAACCACAGACAGATTCTGTTTATTTAATCTCTTTTGTTTATATTCCAAAGGGAGAAATAAAACCTATAAGTTGTGAAGATTTGCTGTGATAATGGAGGGAAGAGTAGCTTTCTTAGTTGATATTCAGCTGCTATATACAGGGAAAAAAAAAATAAAGCCAGTTTTAAAGTGACTTCACATTAGAATCACCTTTTCTGGATATATATATATATATATATATGGCCACAAGGAATGATCTTTACTGAAATGCCCAAAATAGATTTGGGCAGGATGAAAAGGGCAAGCTTTCTGGAACAAATCTTTCTGCAGGTGACACCTGCTTTATCAAATCCTACCAAATAACATTTGTCATTTTAATTCGCTTGTTAAACATTTAATTGATGACCATACAAATTGCATTATTTCCCTGGTGCATAAAACCCTTAAAGCTTCTCAAATATTGCTCTTCAGAGGTTGAATGATCCCAGGTATGATGAGAAAATTTAATTAACTAAAATTTTTTTAGATGCTAGCCGTGGAACAACAATATTCATAACACATACTTCATACCACAAAAAGACAACAGACAACAAAGTCTGCAAAGACTTATTCTTTTCATATGGCGTAAAAATTGGTTAGTAATAAGCTCCTTCAAGTCAAGGGGGCTCCTTTTGACTACCAATCTTTTCAAGACCAGTGCCTGAGCCTTTCCTGTCACTCCAGGTTGTGGTGTAAGTGGTGTGGGGATTAGGTCTAAATCCAAAACTCCCTGAAATCAGCAGGAAGATCTGTCTTGTACCACAGGAAAGGCGAGATCCAAAATGGGTTTCAGTCCCTTTGGCAGTGAAGACCTGTCCCCTAGCTGATGCTTCTGTATTTACTACAAATAAATTATATCTGCCTATAAAAAGTTGGCGTGGAAACACAGAGAACAAACAATCATTTCTTAAATAAACAGAACTTTAAGGATGTGCCAAAGAATTGTTGTCAGATGAGTTAGATAGCACAGGTATTTTGTTTGCCAGTTCTTTCAGCACCCAGAATTTGAAGCACTATTATGGGATAACTGCATAAAATGTATGACCTACTATTTTGAACTAACACTTTTGTTTTTAGAAGACTATCCCTGAATTTAAAAATAAAAGAGACAGATGTACTTTTCTCTTCTAACCTTACGCTGTCCAGGGCTAAAGCCCTGCCCATGGAAGTAGGAATTTCAATTTTTGTTCATTTAAAGTGACATTCCCCAGGCCCCAGGGCTCACTTTACTCCCTGTTCAAGGGCACGTTCTGCCTCCCCAAGAGTCTCCCACAGCAGCTTCTGGTCCTGCTCCATGTCTTTCAGGAGTTTCTCCTGTTGATCCAGAACTTGGTCTCTTTTCCTCAGCTCCTCCGCTGTATCAGGGAGGCCCTGCCAGCAGACAGAGAGCAGAGTTACTCTGTAGCCCAAAGAAACTTCACTTTATGCCACTGGCTAGTGACCAACGTGAAAGACAAACTGATTGTAAAGTACATTTGGACCACTGCATCCTAAGGTTTTATGAATTTCCTAGCAAAAGCATTACTGACTCAGAACCCCCCTAGTTTTTAGTATATTTGCTATATATAAATGTGCTTTAGAATGCAAAATGATTGTAGGCAAAAAAAAACCAAAACAAATCCCCATTGAAGACTTTTTCTTAAACTTAAAAAAAACAGATAGCTTAAAAAAATTTTTAAAGAGGAGTCTTTGAAGTGTTTTCTCAGTAGCCTAAAGTTCCAGCAGACTGAGTAGTGCGTGTGTATTTACTCCTGTTATTTTATTTACACAAGCACTGCGCTATTTGGCTTCTTTCATGAAAGGTAATACTCTGGTGACTGTTCCAGAAGAATAATCTTACCGTCGGAGATATGTGGCTTTTACTTAGCTCAGTAAATGAGTGTGATTCCAGTCTATTGCTCAGCTCCTGAATCCGTTGCTGCTGTTCTTGTAAAAGCAATTGTGCCTCATGCTCACGCTGCAAAGCATTTTGTAACTCCTCCTGTACATTGTCTTTGTTGATTTTCTGGGAAGAGAAACAAGTTGTACCTGATTCTGTAACTATATTCAGTGGTTTCCCTACCACTGAGTGAGTTCCACTTGCAAACATATCAAATTCTAAAATAAACTCATGCTTGTGATTAGTATTGAGGTTTCTTTAACATGAAGACATCACTGAACAATAAGATGGCAGACCAGTTAATTGCTGTGTTTTTTATAAAGAACATTCATGGAAAGTCTTGGCATTCATTATTCTATTCTAATTAGCACCGTGGGATGCAAAACTTCAGTATTTAGAAGGAAAAATATGCAGATCAATGTTCAGAATTTTAGTGGAGAGCTTCTTAACCCTTGTAAACACCTTTGTGGACTGTTCTTCTTGTCCAAAAACTGTTCCAGAAAGAAATAATTCTTCAAAGAAAGTTGTCATCTGCATTTCAACTACAATCTAATATGTGATCATTTTCATCTAACAGTCCAAAACCACTAAGGGCATAAAACCTGTTAAGAACACAACTGAAGATGATTAGATATTTTGGAGTTTCAAAAAAAATCTATTTTGCTAGCTAAGAACAGGAAGGACAACGGGTGAGACATCATCTAGCAGATATTCTTTGCTTACAAGTGTTTGGATTGGGACACCCTGACAGGTTCTACCAACTAGGCTTCAGGTTAGGGAACCCACAGTGTCTCGGTAAGTCAATCAGCAACAGCAAAAGACTCAGGGGAATGTTGTGCTACTGAGAATATAGACAAAAGCTTTTCCTCCCCCTGCCATAAAGTTACTTCTTCAGGGAAACAGACCCGCTAAAATTTGTATTGTATTTATTATAACATTCATCAACATCCATACAGAGTTTCAACGGCTATCTTTATATTTCATTAACATTCTTATTGAATACCCTCATTCCCACTGACTTTATTCTGTTGAAATGAAATCTTCTTTTAGGATACATAAATCACATCAACATTTTCAACAAATGGGAGAACCTGGATTGCTGAAGACCAAACTCTAATTTATACAGAATACATCCTTCTACAAATCAAAAGATAACTCCAGTGGAAAAGGGATATTTCTAAATAAATCTGTCTTCTGGTTACGTGACATTTACAAGGCAAGATTTCTGGAAAATTCTGTTGAAAGTAAATCAATTTTATGCTTGTTTTCCAAAAAAACACAAATCAAAAAATGTGTAGAAAGGAGAATCTCTTTTAAGCAAGAGAGCCTCCAAGTCAAATGCACTTACTTGCTGAGCTTCACTTAATTGGGTCTGCAGTCTGTGGGCTTTTGCTTTTTCAGCATCTTTTTGCATCTCATTGAAAGCCCATCTGCATTCTGCAAGCTGCAGGTGCAGTGAGCGGGACTCTACCTCTGCTGCATGAAGCCTTCGTGAAAATTCAAATATTTCTTGCTGCAAAGTTGCTATGTTTCTCTGTCAGCAAACAGAAACAAGTTGATGGGCTATAAAATCTGCTATTTTAGCAATACAATAAATAATATTTAAGACTGAAGAAAAGGAAGACAAAACATAATTTTTCCCTCCATCTCTAAAAGACATACACAAGGACAAAAGTTTGAACCTGTCACCTACCAAGAGTTACTGCAAATTCTGTTTACAAGGAAGTTCTATTTTCACCTAAGGTTTACTATGAAGATTATTAGAGAAAGAGTTTATCCTTTCATTTTGGTTAAAGGGAAGAAGGTTATCTTTACTGAAAGAAAGGATGGTAAACATGAGAAAGGAGAAAACAATAATAAAAAGCAACCTTAACATTTACATCAAGCCAAAAGCAAATTTCTTATTATAAGCTAATACAGATCTGATAGAACTTGAAAAAAAATCTTTTACTTGGATACAATAAACCTCCTCCAAAAATTCTTTGTCAATAAAAGAAAAGACCTATTCACACCCTAACGTGTGACAAATCTACTTCTGAGTGTCCACATAGTAGCACTTGACTGTCATGGACTCATCACCAGCCTGAAACCAAATAAATGCTGCTATCAAGGGAGCTTCACCGTTGCTGTAAACCTTCTGTTTCCATGGAGGAGGACTGTAAATCTGCTTACTGTGCTGGGCAGTCTGTCATGGAATCCAGCTTCCAGGGCCTGGGCATTTACTCTCTGGAGCCCACGAGCCAGCCTCTCTATCAGCGAGTCCCTCTCCAGGTAGGCTCTGCACCCACGAGCGTTCCCTTGAACTGTCTCCATCAGAACGCTCAGGTTGTCCATCAGTTTTGCAAAGCAGTTCCTGGCTGTGCCGATCAGCGAGTTACTAGAAAGCCAGAGCTCTGAATCTTTAAGAAAAAACAACAAAAAGGAAACATCGAGCAGGTTATTAGTTCCCATTCCTTGTAATATCACGTTCTTTTTCACTTCTACAGGATGGAACCTGTAAATATTCTGAAACACAGAATGCTGAATCTGAACCACTGTTCCAACTTTGCTTTTAAAGGATATAAATTCAATTTCTTGAAAACGGCATGATCAAAGAAGAAAGTGCCTGAAACTGAATCTAAAGACATTTGATTCAATGGCAACTTTGATACCAATTTAGTGTTTAGGCTTCTGGAAAATGCATCATCTTGTCTTTCTCCTGCTATTTCCCTTTATTCACATAAATTATCCCTCTTCTAATATCCTTTCTTCTGTGACAAAAATGTGGGGACTCTAAAACTAGAGGTTAATAAAGAACCAGGGATGGCAGAAATGCAGATGAACCAAGGGAACCTGTATCAGTTCTCACTGTAAATAAACTGCAGAAACACTCTCCAGCCTTCAGCTTCCATGACTCTATATACTGAAAGCATAAAATATCCTATCAGCTGCTTAAGAAAAGTAATCTGTTCCAACAGTACAGAAATGTGATCATTCAGAGAATGTAGAAAAGAGTTATTATTTTACCCTGGAATCAAATTACTATTTCAGGGAAACAGCTCCACTACAATTTGTATTGACTAGCTCAGGACATAACCTCTAGTCAAAGGCATCTATCATAAATATCAGAAATATCTCTTCAGAGCTATGATCCAGAAGAGTTTAGATAAAATCATAAAAATGGAAATGATATGACCACCCTGACTTATTTATTTTTAAAATATATTTCTGCTACAACAATATACAGTTAAAATTACCTTGGTTGCTGAGAACACCCTCCAGTTCTGAGATGGAACTGATTATTGCGGTATAGAGGTTAGAGCTAGACAACCAGTTAACTGCTTCAATACAGTCAACTCCTTCCTCTCCAAAACCTGTGAAACAGAATTGCAGCTAACGGGATAAGTAAATCACTAAAATATGGCACACTGCTATCTCCAGCTCTTTCAGAAATTAACCAAAAATTAGCATTAAACAAGAAATTAGTCAGGACAATTTAGACTGTTTTAAGCATGCTTCCAGAATGACTAAACAGCAACAACAACAAAAAAAGTAGATGAATCTTCTAATTTGGAAAACATTTTTAATACCATTTATCATTGTAGAGGGAAATATAAACTGGTCTGGCAACAGAAAGGGGCAATCTAGACATAATCTCTAAAGAAAATTTTGAAATCCTATGCTAATATTTTACCTGAATCAGAAAGCAATTTTTGTGGATTTTTAGGAAATAAATATTAAAAATTATTTTTCAAAAAAGAGGAAATACCTTTTCCAAAAAAAAAAAAGGGAACATTGCAAGATATTTACCACAGAGAAGATGCTGTAGCACCTAGTTCTGAAATCCATAACGCAAATATCAAAAATATCAGATAGTGTTGAGTTCATGTGCATAATTGCAATTTTACCTGCAGTGCTTAATATAAGACTAGGCATTTCCTCTTAGAGTGAAATAAATTCGTCAAGCAATATAAAAATCATAAATCCATAAATAGCATTTGTCAAAATGTCATTAAATATGTCTTTATGCCGTAGCAATAATAATATTACTCTTTGTTATTCCCTAAGCATGTAATTTGATTTAACTCTTTAAGAACATTTCACTTACGTGTCACAGGATGCCTGCCTCTGGATTCTCCCAGACAAACTTGAATTCCAGAGCTTCCTCTGCATCCATCTGTCCAGATGAAAAAGGTACAAGAATATCGGGCCAGAGCCCTCAGCCTGTTAGCAGCCAGAACTGCGATCACAGCTCTTCGGAACACATAAACCAGGTTCTTGGCTCTTCTCTGCCTCAGCCTGCCTTCGTCCTGGTTTCTTTCCACCACAGCAGGGAGAGCATAAAGGAGGCTGACGATCTTGTGGTTCAGGAGTTGGTGCTGGTTCACCTGTTCCTGGAGAATGTCTCTTTGGCGAGACGTGGCGCACAGTCGGCCGTAGAGAGAGCACAGGGCCCCTGACAGCAGCGCACAGGCTGCCAGCAGGGATGAGCGTGCCTTGAAAGCATCTAATAATGAATTTTTCAAGGATTCGTTTTCCTGGGCCAGTTTGTCAGAGAGTTGTTCAAGGCCATAGAGTTTTTGCCTCATTTTCTGCACTGTTTCTTCACATTCCTGCGACAGAAACAAACCAAACAATAACGGAAGAAACATTAACTACATGGTTTTTACCTAGACATGAATGAAAAGAAAATTTAGCTTTGCCATTCAAATGATGCATTAAAGGAGCAAAAGTTGTTAGTAATAATCGTGATGAAAGTGTCTCTTCTAGTAAGGAATTACAGAATCAGATGTATGAAACAAAAAAAGTGGTAGGAGGGAAATTTACACGATCATCAACTGTAAATGGACTCCTGATTTCTGAAAACAATCCACCAACACCGTGACAGCTCACAGAAGGTCCAACACCACCTGTCAGCCCACAAGACAGTTTTATGAATTGACTTAACAATGGTAATAACATCCTCCAATTTCAGAGAGAACACTGCTGTACTAAGCAGAAAACCAGTGTAAGTGAGAGGAAAAACATAAGGAAGTCTGGAACATGAAAGTAGACAGATTAAATTTTTCAGCATGCAAAGACTTCCAGCCCTAAAATCTGCATCAAATACAGCATTATTCTGTGAAGTAAGTTGCAGTAACTCACAAATAACAAGGGACATCTATTTCCTTTATTCACATCGCTTTTAATTGAAACAGGTGCGAAGGAGTGTGATGATAAAGACAGTAAATGGTGGTTGTGGAATAACAGGGAACATTCTGGATTGCAAATAACTCATCTAATAAGGAGTGACAGTTTCACACTTTTAGGCCACTCCTCACTGTAGTATCAGAAAAACAGAGTTGCTTAACACCGTTGAAATCTACCACTGCTCTTAGGGTCAGTACATATGTAACTAAATTTATCCCCAGGTGATACCACATTATTGTTATTCTCTACAATCTCTGCAAATGATGATGCTGAAAAAGTAGCTGCTGCCCTCAGTAATTCTCAAAACAAGCCAATTTGATCTTACAGCTTTAACATTCTCAGAAAAAGAATACTGCCATCTGTAGATGAAATCAGGCTTCTCAGCTGGGCCTGAAGACTAAATTCTCTTCAACAAATGCTTGATCAAAGTAATTGATTTCTTATTTTAAGTGATGGTAATATTAGCACAGGGATGGGTTGGCTTGTTGTTTGGTTTTGGATTTTTTCAAACTTTAAATGTATACTAAAATTCCCAAATGACCTTTAACTGCTAAGAGGCTTCAACTATTGAAATAATCCATTCAATTTTTAAAGAAAAAACAAGTAGAAGTTCACAGCACCATACCTGTGATCTTGCATGAAATTCTGCAAGGACGTTTGAGTACTGCTGTTCAAGATATTGCTTTTCTTTCTGCCACCAGCGTTCCTGTGCTTTTAATTGTTCAGACATTTTCTCCAAAGCCTCCTCCTGGTTCTGCTGAAGGTCATTCATAGTGTCAGTCTTGTGCTTGCAAATATATTCTAGGTGAGATATCTGTGTGACAAGCATTTAAGAAGAAATTATTATTTACCTTTTCACTTTAAGTTAAGCACAGACTATTCCAGCATCAAATCTAAACTGCAGTTTTTTCAATATTTTTATTAAAACTAAGTAAAACCCTTTCACAACAGATGAATTACTTGGTTCTCAAAAAAAACCTGAAAAATATTTTGAAACAAAGTATTTTATTTGGTTTTGGTTTTGCTATCCTTCTACCAGCTTGCAGAGATATTTGTCACCCTCTTTGCAGGAAACCTGAGCCAGACACTTGATACGTTTTTTTTTTAATGATTGTAATAAATTTTAGTAAATTAGTAATCCAAGTATATCCTTTAGAAGTTTGTGATGATTGCAAACAATAATTAAAACACAGCCTTTAATTTTTTTGTTTGTGGTTTTGGTTTTTTTCTTTTGTTGAAAAGCCAAGACATTCCAGATTATTATTAAGTTTTAAAACAATTTCAGGGAATTCTAGCACAGAGAATTTTTTCCTTACAAGTAGCTCATACGTTTAGGATGTATTTTAGGATGTATTTTCAACAAACATGAAGGGATTCACTCTTGTGCTTGAACACTGCACCTCATGCAAGCTAAATGGAGGAATGAACCAAGCCAACAATGATCCTCAAATGCACCCACCTGAACTTTCTGCTCCTAGAAAATATCGAGATACTTCCAGATAGACCACACTGAACTGTGTGGAAAAAAAGTTTTTTCAGCCCAGTCTAAAATCCCAGAAAAGCTGCTAAGTACATGAGAAAAGCCCTAGAAGACCTCATAATCAGTCTCAATAACAATGCTTACTTAAAAAGCAAGCAACAATAAGACACAAGCCCTACAAACGCTGCCAGCAGTGTTCACCTTCCCTTCCCTTTCCTCATCTACTTCAAAAGAGAAATAAACCAGAACACAAAGTGATACCCTAAAGAGCTCTTTAGGCATAGCTTAGTCTCTGGAGCCAGCTGAGTTATTTAAAAAGGGGTTTTTCCTTCATAAAACAGAAGGCTTTCTGGGGAGAAAGGCCATGTAAGCTCACTTGCTTTAAAACCACTCAGAAAAGTACAGCTCCTCCTTCCTACAGATCCTGACATGTTTTATAATAGGTATTTCTGTTGTGTTTCTGAATAAAAATGTCATAATCCAAAGTTACAATTCAACAAAAAAACCCCACACTGGCATTCTTTCAAGTAGTACAGCTGAATCATAAAGACATAATTAAAAGGTGATATTCCTGGAGAAAGTGTATTTGGCCTCTGGATTATAGTAAAAGAAAGACTTGATTTATGACTGTAAATGACTAGGTTCAGTGAATTTCTTCATCACTACGATGAATTTATTATCTTTTAATTAGGTTCCTGTGGCTACTATCAGATTGTCCTTTCAGAATATCCTGCACAGAAGGTGGAGCTGAGAGACTTGATGCACACTCCAGTCACATCTAAATGCCCCGGCAACAAAGTGAGCAGTGGACAAGCCAGAATTAATGGTGCTCATTTGTTAGTGTCCAAATCCTTTTGGGGGGATGAATATCAGTCCTTTTTAACGAGACTGCAGTGTGAGCAAATGTCACTGAGCTCGGCAGAGGCAGCTGATGCCTGGGGACACTCACCCTCTGGTTAGCCTTGCTGAAGTTCGAGACCAGGGCTTCAATATTCTCATGCAAGAGTGCACAAAGCTCTGCCCAAGGTAACTCTTCCGGGGGGACGTTTGTCGGTCTGGAAAGCACCTGGGCATTTGCCAGGGTCTGGTATGTGTTCAGGAGGATGGACATCTCCCTCTGGAACACAAAGAAAAAAATTAATTGCTGTAGCTGGGCAATGTTCAAATCAAAAGAGATGCATCATATGTGTGGTAGCAGAGCTGCCTGCAGCTGAAAATGAGCCCTCAAGGCTCCTTCTCACAGCTTCACAAAATTCCTCAGTTCATTTCTAATAATTGCAGCCATAATATTGCCTGATATTACAGCAGAGTAAGAAAACAGATTTCACAAAATTTATCTAATTAGACACAGTATGTAAATAAAGTATGTGAGTAAATCCCAGTCCTGTGGGGGCCACAACCATGACCTGGCACAGATAAAAATTTCCATGCTCTAGTGGATGCAATTCATTCACCCATGTTAATACCTTGAGGTGCCTCCAAATTGTGCCCCAACACTTGCACAGCACACAGAAAACTGTCCAGTTGGCCTGGCAGCACAACACACTCTAAATTCCTTTAAAAATTTGTTTTGCATGGATTAGATATGATTAAACAGCTGGCCAAAATGGGCCTACAGCTCCATCAGTCAAACTCCAAAAGCTGTGCCTCATTTATTTACAGTGATTTTAATCAGTGGTATATTAACTTGATTCAGATTATAAATAAATTTTAGCAACAACAGCATGCAGTAGAAATTCAATTCTTCATACTTTTAGTACATACAAGTGCCTTAGAAACTTTTTAAAGTTAAGATAATAGAAAGCTGTTTCTCAAATGCTGTATTAGTACAGTCAGAGATCAAGATAAGATTATCAGACTAGAGTGGAAAAACATATTCAGGAAGCATAAAAATGTTATAAAATATGAAAAAATACTGTACAGGTCAGGAAAGCAGGAAGGGAGAATGAAGGGAAGGAAATGCACTGACATTTTTACCCAATTTAAGCATGGGTATAGCAAAGACCAACAGCAATATATTAAATGTTATCTATACTTAGGTTCTGCTACAGTCTTCTGCTTTTTCATTTTGCGCAGCAAAATCAGAGCTATCTCAGTGGAGTAAACAGGATCACACACAGGCAATTCTGCTTCCCAAACAAATACAAACAGCTTTGGGAAAAATGCAAAGCCATCCAAGGCCATAAATACCTGATCTCATAAGGCAACCACTAATACAACTCTTCCAAAAATGAATATTTTTATCACCCGCTCAGGACAGTCTTGTGGTTTGAACGCCTTTGAGTAAAATAATTAAAACAACCAGCTCTATGAATATGACAGTGAGCTAATTATTATTATTTTTTACCCTTTCAATACTGTAACATTAATTTTGAGTCTAGCATTAAATACTGTTTCCATTACCAGAAATCTTGATCATGAATGGAATCTTGTCCATAGTTCTTGTCATGTCATATATTTTACTAAGGAATACAAATAAAAAGGAAAACTCCTACCACAGCAACAGCTAGCAAGCACTTCAGGTTTGGAAGCAAGCACTTCAGTAGAATATTTGCAGCTTGCAATTGTGTTTTGTAGTTAGAAATAGCAATCATTAATGCCTGTAGTTAGGGCAGACAGTTGCTTTTCTCTGTATGCATTCCTTTTGTGCCTGATGAAATGACTTTTTCAGGCTAACTAGGCCAGCAGATGTCTTTTAATACATTAATGCTTGCATGGAAGGAGCTGTTATTCTCCCAGAAAGAAAAAAGAAGATCCTGATTTTATTTGTCTCCAGTTTATGAATGACAGATCTGCCTGGGCAGTGGACAGCACTAAGACAAAGTGTGGAATAACTCCATCAGCTGAACAAAAGACACCCACAGATCTGAAGACTCTCTGATGCAGGTCTCTGCTCCTCTCCACAGGGAACAGACCTCATGTACCCTCCATGCTCAGAGCTCTGACAGAGAAAGAGGAGAAGTTTCCAAGCCACCAGCAAAAAAAAATGTATATTGCTAAGAGTAGAAAGAGAGCAAATGTAACCACACAATGAAAGGAGAGATTTTCTAAATATGCTGACAACTTTCCTTTGTCCATGCTGCTGTGCAAAGAGATGGCAAAATTGTTATTCAAGGTGTAGCTGAGTAAAGACAGTAGAAAAGCCCAAAGTGGTCATATAAGAGGAGAAAGTTCAGAAAATAATCCAGCAAAATACATCCAATGTGCCAAATCCACAGCAAAACAAGTAAAAAACAAAACAACAACAAAAAATCCCCTCTGCTTTTCCACTGGAAAGCTTGAAATAATTTTCAAGCAATTTTTACAGTCAAATACTTGCACTAAAACTAAAAGGGTGTATGAAATTAAAAAAAAAAAAAACAAACATTTCTAGAATGATAGCTCATGAAACTTGACAAAAAAGTTAGGTAGAAAGAACATTCTTCACATGAAATGATCATCAATATCTACAAAATGCCTTAATTAGGAATGCCAGTACATCCTGCCCATACTTAAATAATATTTTCAAATTAGCTTCTCCAAGGCATTGCTTACATTTATTCATGTAGTAATTTTTTTTAAAGGTAACATAATAACAAAAAGGGTGAGAGAATGGCAGAATTCTGCCACAGCTCAGCGCAGCAAATGCAGCAAATTCTCCCCACAGTAAATATTTTGACAGTATGCTTTAAAAAACCCAAAGCAATGTGTGCCACATTTTTTTCCTTACTACTGAGCTTTTTTTTCTATTTACTATTTACTATTGAGGCTTTTTTTCCTTACTATTGAGCCTTCCTTCAGGCTGAAGCTGTCTGGAGGAGCCACTAATGTTGCATTGGCATCTTGAGCTCTCTTCCCTTCCTCAGCCTGGTCTTTCCATTGCACACCGGAGGATAAACGCTGTCCTTGTGAACTGGAAAGTTTCCACAAAAAAGATACTTTAACCAAAATTACTTTTGTCAAATGCACTGTGTTCTTTTAAAGGATAATCAATGGATATGACAGATACTACTTTAGCACCACACATGGATTCTGAAGCTGCTTGCCTTTCCTAATTGAATGAAGAAATTTATATTCCTTCTAAGGAAGATTTTGCAAGAGGTTATATTTTCAGTTACCAAGCCTCGTGTCATGCAATTCATAAGATTATATGGATGTGGCCTCAAAGTTACATGTAACAAACAGAATTTTTCGTATTTTAATTAACACAACAGCTGTCTTCAGAGAGACCATGTCACATCTTGCATCATCAATGCTGATTTCAAGTACAGTTCTTGCTCTCCAGGTTTCCACATGCCTGACTCTACTCTGTCTGGCTTTTAAAGCAAACTATCCAGAATTTTAATCTGTTCTTGTACTGTGTCACTCAGGAAAACAGATCTATCAAGAGCCTGGCATGACTAAACAGGCAGCTGATGAGGAAACTCCAAGGCCAAGCAATAGCATAAAGGACACAGAAGCACAGAGAGGGAATCCAAAGAAGAATTTTAAAAGATTGCCTGAGTATTTAGGCATGGTGTCAGGAAAGCCAAAAGCTTGCTTCAAATTGATGTTTGCACAGGATGACAAAGGCTTTTCCAGCTCAAGTTTTAAATATTTTACTAAAAACATGGCCATAATCATGAATCTTGAATGAGTTGCTCAGGCCACAAACTTCCTTCCTTGTGGGAAAACAATTTTTTCCTTCTCCACTGCTCCTTGTGTGAGTAAGTCAACATAAACACCTGTGTATACAGGCTGAAAGAGAGCTCACCCAAGTTCTGCTACCACAGGCACAGCAGACTGTGCTGGCCAGGAAACATCCCAAGAGATTTCCTCTGCTCTCACACTTTTCGATACTTTTTAACCATTTAAAGCTTTCTACGGCCATTCAAAAGTTGAAAACAAAGATTATCCACTATAAATGATACACAACTTCTTGACAGGAGTCTTAGAGATCCAACTGACTCACTGAAGTGGAAAACAATGTCTTCATAATAATCTAAGTGTATATAGAAAAGCCATCTTTTCTAGACCTGCTGGATATCTTTTCCTACACTCACCCCAACCATTACTGGACCCTGGACCTAACCATAACTATGATTTGCAAAATTTTTGGTTTGGCAAATAATCTGTAGCAGGCCAGTTATTATCTGTACCATTCACAATACCTTTGGTTACTGATATGGGCCTGTTATTAATGGACTGCCAGGTTCTGAACCTTTAGTTTGGTTTGGCACTTTGCACCAGATTTTCTGCTGACTGAAAAATGCAGGGACTGTAAACTGCGAGTTGTACTGAGGCTGTCTAGTGCCATTTTGCAATGGCTTTAAAAGGAAACTTACTCTTTTTTTCCTGTCTCAAGTGCATTTACTGGCTCTCTGAACTCTTCCCTTGCTATCCCTTCTGGAAAATCTTCTCTCCTGCCGCGATGCCCTTCATTCAAAATGTCTTCCAGTTCTTGAATTCTCAACTACCAAGTGATAAGAAAGCAGTTGAAGGAAGTTAGGAAAGACTGCCATGGTCTTTAATGCTCTTCACTGTTCTGTTCTGCTTTTTATAGGTGAATATCTTCTATTAATTCTATATGGAATTAGAAAGCATTTAACACACATAAAAATGGATTTATACATAGAGTCCAAAACAGAAAGAAATAGATATGCTGACCCAAAGCACCTTTTGTTCTCCTTGCATGGTGTTTGGATTTTCCTGTTTTCCATTATTTATATTACTGAAGTTTTCCAGGGGAATTCTATTCATTAAGTAGACTCATAAAAGGGTAGGATTAACAGTAAAAGCTACACTTGCACTCAGAGCAAAGCTCATGTGGAGCTTGTTCATGTACATAAACAAGGAAGAAAACCTTCTGAGGTCTTCACCCATAAAAGATAAATCTCTAACTTCACGGAATGTTACTTTTCCAGCTCCTTTGTATGTTGTAAAAGTAGAGAGAGAATAAAAAAACCTGAATCATCACAATTTATTTAATCATCACTTCAGAAATCCAAGTGCCTGTACTTAGAGAAGGTCATAAGAAAATGACTGAAGAAGTGGCAATGCTTGTTTGTGTTCCTCAGAAAACAAGAAAAAAATAATGAAATTCCCTTTTGTTTTCTCATTTAGTTCTTCAAAAATCCACTAGGAAGGCTTCCTTAGTCACTACAAGATCACTCAACAATCACCTTACAGGATTTTCACTTTTGTTTTTTTAATAAACCCTAATTACTTTAATGGATCAAACCCTGTGTGACACAGTTTAGTGATACAAAAATTTAATATTCAAGTATACATATCACATTTTTTCATATATTCAAACTTTTCTGGCAACAGCAGATGTAATAGCTGAAATGTACTCTGAATAGTTACATTTGGAACTGCAGTCTCAGGATGCATTAATATCTCACACCTAGAGAAGTTGGGAGAATGCACTCTATCTCTGAAATTACCTAAGTGCCCATTCCAAAGATATAGGACAGAATATCTCAGCAGTTTAACTATTGTGAAACATTTCCTTTCCCCTCACTCTTTCAATGCTCCTTTGAATTCTAAAACACAAGAATGTGTTTCCATATCTCCTGGAAATCAAGGAGATATTTTTCTATTACCTTTTACAGTCTTGACAATCATCAATCACTGCAAAAAATCTACTCAGTGTTTTCACTGGAGCAAGGAAGTCTGAACATTTTTGGAAGATTGCACCTTTACAAGTTCATCTTCCATTTTACTGCAAACTTCTACCAAATATTTAATCAAAAGTTTACCTGCATGACTTCTGTAGTGTATTTACATTCTACATGCGCTCGTCTTGCTGCTGCAGCATCATCCTCCAGTTTCTTTATTTTCACTGCAGCTGCCTAAAAGTACATTTTAAAAATATCTAAGTCCGGAAAGATGATGACATCATGCAAAGACAACTTAATTTCTTCAGTTTATTAGGTCTCCATACACCAACCTGTGGTATCTGAACTACTTGCACTTTGGAACTGTGAAAACTCATGTCAATAAATAAATGAAAGGAAACAATTACATATCCAGAATATTAAAGTAATATTTTCTGTTTAGTTAAAGAAATTGATGTAGGATTACGTTCTTGCTACAGTTTTCATAGTCACAGATACCTGTCTCTATCTAAAGGCCTGGACATGGTATTTCAATAGAAAAAATGTTTTTAGCAGAAGCAGTAACTACAGAGCTGCTATAATAGAAATCCACATGAAATTTTAGCTACATTGTTTCCTATCAAAAACATCATCTCACTTTGACTGATGATTGATTTGAAAAGAACAATACACCCCAAAATGACTTCTGCCTTCAAGTGATGCCAGAAAGATGAAGAAAAGGACATTCATATTAAAAGTAATTTAAGACACTCAAGGTTACACAGATACAAGTCAAGTCATTGATTTTGGACAGGTAAAGCAAAGGAGCAAGCATGTGAGACTGAATCCTAACTCCAAGCACTTCAGTTAGGGAAACATTAACTGAAAAATAAATTAATACATAAAATGAACATACGAGCTGTTGGCAATAAATTTAAACTATGTATAAGCTCACACATTCACAAAAGGAAATAATTGAGAAACAGAGATCTGTGGAAGGCCTATTAAAGAGAAAGTCACAGCACAGAGCTTACCAAACCCACTCCACAAAAGCATCAGCCAAAAGGCTTAAGCTTTGCCTCCTCCCACAAGATCTATCTGCTTAAGATGCTTAACTAAAAAATAAAAAAGTAACAAATCCTGCGCAAATACTCCCTCTGTACCCATATTGCTAAGAGTACTTTCCCAGTGACATAAACCCCTTTCCATCTGCAGTTCAAACACCACTCTCAGGTCAGGCTCGCAGCATTCACCTGTGAATCCACCTTTCCTGCCAAGTGATGCTCTGCATTTTGTTAATCAAACACGGGGCACTCATAGCCTAACTCAGAGGTTTCACCCCTCAGAAATGAAACCGCTCAGTTGTGCCAGTGCTTGCTGAGGCTCCCAGCAGCAGGCAGAAAGCTTTACCTCCAGTTCTTGGAGGAGCCTCTCCTGCCGTTTATTCTTGATTTCCAGACAGGCGGCCTGGAGCTTCAGCATCTTGGTGCAGCCACTGTGCTCTGCCTCCATATCCTTCAACTTCTTGGCAGTGCTTTGCAGGGCAGCATTAGTTTTCTAAAGATAAATAGGTAAAGGAATAAATCAATACATCAAGAGGCACTTTTTCTAAGATAAAGTATTGCAGTTGAGAGTTCAGCTGCAGTTTGAGAGGAATGGAGACTGCATCAGAAGATGATGTTAGAATTTTAAAATCTACGACGCCAGCACACGTCAACAGAAGTGTTTACCCAACAGCAGACATGCTTTTGATTCACCACCAAGAAATCTGTGTTGGCCCAAAAATCACTGTGAACATGATCTTCTGTGGTAACACTAAAATCAGAGCCAGATCTCCACTGGAAACCTTTCCTTAAAAGAGTACAGCCCTTCAATCTCTTCTGTCTCCCAGCTCAGTGGCAATGATAGAAACAGAGTGCATTTGGGGAAATTATGCATGGGGACAAAAGTTCATTTTTGTTATGATTGTGATTGCTGAAACTTCAGATGTTTTTAGAAACAGTTAGTCCCACAGACTAAATAATTTTGATTTCTGCTTTTCTGAAAAGCATTTTCTTCTTTCTAGAAACTGAATTTAAAAATTGATGAAATATGAAGTCCTCAGTAGAATAAAATGATCTGGTCCCCACTTCAATTTCTGCATACAGAAATTGAACTCAGCTAGAGGCTGGAAGCATTATTAACATTACTGGACACTGCAGCTCCATGAAGTCACTGCTACAAAATCCCCATTGTCCATATGAATTTGGATTAAATTTAAGCTAATCCTCTACCTTTGCACGTCCAGCAAGACAGTTTTCTACTCTTCAGAATGCAAAATAAATAAATAAAGAAGCCAAAATTAACTGTTTTCTACATTTTCTAACATTTCTTCTCTATATCTGGAAAGATACAGAAATATTTATTCCTTCAGGTTTATCTTCCAAATATTAACAAATGTGAGCTAGGAAATGTGAAATAAGTAACAGATAGTTTGCTGTGAAATACAACAAAAAATTTTAAAACATTTTCTACTGGAAATATAATTAACATTAGAAAACTAAAATTGTTGTGAGTATATCAAGCTCGTTAAACAAGTCGGCATGAGCTGCAGGATTTCAGAATTTTGAAGAATTTCTGAACTTTTTGGAGGTGATATGACTGTTGAATACTATCCCCGTAGCCACCTGCAAATATTTGCTCATGAAAAACACAGCTGGTCTTTTTTTTTTTTTTTTTTTTTTAAACCGTTTGTGAACGACACACTCTCCCAAGTATTTGAAGGAAAAAAACGTGCAGGGATATGAACTCCTGCCTATCCACGAGGTGATGCTATTGCCCTTCCTAGCGAATGCGACCCCTCCCATCCCGGGCCAGGATCCGCCCAATAGATCCTGTCACACAGCAGGGAGGGTGATTTTTCCTGTGTGCTCGTTCCAGAGGCACATTTCAATACTCCATGACTCCACTCCCACGCCTACCTCAGCATTTTCACAGCCAAGTTCAGAATTACAGTTTGTGTAGTTTTTCCAGTCAGGATTTGCCTACATGCTCAGAATCCCACTTCTCTGCATGTATTAAGACCACAATTAAATCTCCTTTCATTTTATAACTCATTTCATTTTATAACTCAGAATAACTCAAGGAGATTTAAATTTGGGCCTATAAATACACAACACAAAAGACTGCAATGCATTCAAAGTCATCATTTATAAACCCAGATATTTCTGATGTTCATCTGACAAGCTTAAATGAATTAAGCTTTCAGTGCGGTCGAGTCAAGGACAATCAAGATGTAAGATTTTTTTATTTCCCAGAATTTTATAATTATATGTAACATAACTCTAGGGTGATGGGCAGGGGAGCAGCTACAAAAGCAAAGTGGAAAAATGTAACATTTTTACTACTGAAGGCAGGTTAGGGTTTGGCACCTAGCAGTGAGTCACATTTTCCTTTCAGTGATTCTTGAAAGTCCTGAAAGACTTCTGAGTCCAGTGACATCAAGATTCTGAAACCCTACAGCTCACTCTGGCCTGTTTAACGAGCTACATGTATTCATGGCAATCTTAGTCTACTCATGTGAATTACATTTCCTACAAGTTTGTAGCTTTAATACATTTACCAACAAAACCCCTTCCTCTACAACCACTGTCAGAGAACACTGCCAGGGAACTGACAGAGAAGACAATGTCCTGAGCCATACACTGCTCCTTTTGTCCTTTTTCAAGGACAAACATCACTCAACAGAGCATGGCATACTTTTTCAACACTGATTTTTGATGCAGCATTAAACTCTCTGAAGGTAGCTTCTACAAAACACTGTGCACAACAGAAGGCAATACCCTTCCAGAGCCTCCTCAAACTAACTCAGCCACTCACTGTTAGGCAGAACTCAGAGCTTACCCTGCTGCCCCTGGCAACTTAAAAAAGAAAACTCTATCTAAAAGTAGGCTTCTTCACAGCCTATGTCCTGCCCTACCTTTACAAGAATCAGCTTTGAATAAAAACTGGCTTCTTTTGAGAAGGACATTAGGTCCTGTCCGCAGCTCCTGTCCTGTCCACAAGCTCCTCTGTTTTTCACTACCAGCATTACACACTAAGTGTAACTTCATAACTCTGTAACTTCATTACTTCTGTAATCTTCAGAACTATTCTGCAGTATTTAGCTATTTGGGGGATTTTTTTCTCCCTTAAACCCAAAAAACTCCAACCCACCACACACTTGGCATCAAAAAACTTTCAGCCAGCATCTCATGGAACTTTCCATCTATTACTACATCATACCTGAAAAGCCATTTCTGCTTCAGCTTTTTCTTTAAAAAGGAATTCTAGCTCAGCAAGGTGTACTCTGTGGATGTTCTCCATCTCCACTGCAAATCTTTGAACTATTTTCTCAGTCTCTGATGCTTTCTGCTGGTGTTCGTCATTCATTTCTGTTGTTCACAAAACAAACAAACAAACAAACAAAAAAAAAATAAGCATGTTCAGAAAAAAAAAGAGTATAATGAACATAAGTTCCTCTGTGTATTGTGGTATCCTGTGAAACACTGGAACAGTAACACTTCCAGTTTCACTACAGAGAAACAATCACATCTTGTGTTCCTGTAGCATCTTTCACACAAGGACATAGAAATGCTTTGGAGATTTCTCAAAAGCATTGAGAAAATTAGATTTCAAAAAAATGAGATTTCAAATTGAAGCTCTTCTCCCTTTGGAAAGGAATAAAAATTCAACTCTTTCAAGTGAGGCCTCTATAGCATAGGGAACTTAATAACTTAATTACATTTTTCTGCAACACTTGGCTAGCTTATTGCCAAATAGTTATGAGACATTTCAGTCTGTATCAATTAATTTCAAGCTCAGTTTAAGTAACAATAAGGACAGACACTTGCCACATGAAAATGATTCAAGGAAAACCTTAGGCAGCTTGGGCTAATGAGCAAAGGCTTAGCTTTTCTGGGGAAATTTACTGCTGCTCAAGAGATTTAAATCTTCAGCCCAATGGCTGCCCCAAGATAGGGAAATACTGGATCTACTTCTCTGTGCAAGCTTAAATGCCAAGGAAGAGTTCTTTTCCTAAAAGCAGTTTTACTAGGAACTTTGCTTCATTTCACAAACTCAGTCAAAATATTTTGTATTATTTTTTTATGTTACTGAGTACAACTAGCTATGTTGGCATTTATGTGATCACCACTTTCTAAGAGATTTTTACTTCAAATTCATCCTATTCTTCTGAAATTTCTTCCTAGGTGGAGAAGGGTGAGAAAACCAGAAGAGACATGTTGGGAAAACACAGAGAATTTGTGGACACAGTGATGGAAAAGACCTGTCAGATGTCAGGAAGTCAAACCTCAAGAAGAACAGCAGAAAAACATCTTGGAGAAAATACTAACGAAAGGGCACAAGTGAGGTGCTCTGTCCAAGAAGTTAAGTTGAGATTGTATCCAAAACACCACACGAGGTGAGCAAGGCTCCAAGGGATAAGGGAGAAGAAGCAGTAAGTTAAAAACTGAAAAAGAAATGAGAAGAACACTCAAAGCCAAGTCTTTGGCTTCTTTGACATTTGTAACAATAAAAACAAAACCAGGGAAAAAAAAAAAAAAACAACAAAGAACAAAACAAAAAAAAAAAAAACAAACAAAGAACCCCAACCCAAAAAAAAAAAACTGTTTGCGAAATTTAAACCAAGATTTCTGTAATCTGTGTGTTCTCCAAATGAATGAAAGTGCAGAATTCTTATTATCTTTTTAAAAAAACCTGGCAGTATAAATGCACTTTCAAGTTTCAGAGTCTCCTTCCATCCTTGTAAGGTTACAAACTCCAGGAGTCCTCCAGTCTTTTCAGTGAACACCAAAGATTCACAAATACATCTCTTGTACTGAATTTAAACAGTATTATATTTACTTAGGTAACAATAAAAAAAAAATCTCCCCAGCTTTTAAGAGTGAGAAATCCCTCTCTGTTTGAGAAGGATTAAGAAAATTTGAGTTTCTGAATGCAAAACTAGTAGGGGGAAAATGTGTAGGTAAAACCCTTCCTTTCCACGTACTACTGTCATAACCCCTGTTATTTGTATAAAAACAAAACCAAAGATGACTTGAAGAGGCCAGATATGAGCAACAAAAAGCCAGAAATATCTGAAAAGGTGAAAGAGAAAAGCAGCACGATGAGAACTCCTGGGGGAAAAAAAAGTTTTTGGAAAGAGTGTAAACAAATAAACAGGACTTGATTTTATTTTTTTTCCCCCTGAAAATAAAAAGGAAGAACAGCTGGATATAGTGATAAGCAGGAAGTGGAGAGGGACTCCTTAATTACAATTCTGTGCACACTGAAGGAAGGAAAAACAGAAGGTAAGGAGCAAGAGAAAAAAAAAGGTATTGATAGGCTTAGCAGGTTATATTTAATTGGTATGAGACAGCAAGGGTTTTGCAAACTCTTATGAGCTTATAGGAGCAGATGAGTAAGACATGGGAAAATAAGAAAATAAGAGACTTTCCAAAAAACACTGTAACTGTAAAACCTTGTGCAATCTCTGCTTTTTTAATGACTTGGGACTGATGTAGCCTCTGGCCTATGATTTTTTTTGTTTTTTTGAAAATTACCTTGAAGTTCCATAACTTTGGCTTTTGCATCACACAGTTCATCCTCTGCAGCATAGAGCCGTAAATCAGCTTCTTTACTAGCAAATGTCATTTCACTCTCCAGATGTTGACGAAGAGCTTCTCCTTTCTCAAGTTCCAACCTTAATTTCTTTATTTCTTTTTCATAGCAAGACATCTAGAAAATAAATATTTCAGAAATTGCATTCATAGCTGCCATCTTATCCCATCTGATTTTGAAATACAGTCTTGCAACCACACATTTTAGATCCTTTTTTTTTTTTATGCAAACTGTTCCTAGATCATTTTCATGTACCTTAAATGTACCTCTCTGTTTTTCCAAACATGCTCTGCCTTAAGAAAATAAAAGCTACAATTATATTTATTCCACAGGCAATTTTATGGTAACTGTATTTACAACTAGAAAAGCAGTTGAGTTGGGATACTAGATTATCAGACACCTAGGAACTCAGTGTGTAAACACAAACTTCAGTCCAATGATGTTCAGCAGTCAAGCAGAATGCTATTAAACACAACAAACAAAACAAAGAAAAGGCTTCAAAAAGGATTCTTATCTGGTGTAAGAAAGATAGTCTAGTCACCGCTGCCAAAAACTGGAGCCAGGAAACCACATTCAAGCCATTAGAACTCAAGAAGGTGGAAAGTAAACCATGAATTTCTTCAGAACATCTACAAAGCAGCAGCATCCTTCATGGATGCCCCATTCATAGGAAATAATTTAACAGGAGCTCCATTCATAGGAAATAATTTAACCCCATTACAAAGGTTTTCCCTGATGCTCTTGTGGCAAACTAGTACCTAAATGAAGTAGCAGTGAGAAAAGACTTCATTAAAATTTTCTTTACTTTGAATTTTATTACTGCTAAAAGTAACAATTCTGCTCTTAGCAGTTTGTTAGGGGCATCTGGTGTGGGTGCTCGTTCAGCTGTTTCCTGCTAAACACAGCCAATAAACCAAGTTTGTTGTTCCCTATCCACTTATTTAAGGATTCCTGCTTCTTACAGAGTGACTTGCCCTTGTCATGATCCCGTTGCTCTGTCAATGGTGGGGTGATTCTGTAAAATGGACCCCTGGAATTCCTGGGATTAAAAGACTCAAACAAACAGACAAACCACATCTTACCTTGAGAATTCCAAAGCTGAGGGTGCAAAATATTCTTCTGCATGATTTTACTGTTGTGTAGTGCTCAAGTTTCTTACACACACCTTCAGCTATTAGCAATGACGCTAAAAGTGATATCAGTTTCTAGGGACAGGCATGAGATGTCTGTACAGCGCTACTTTGTTATTTTCCAACTACTGAATGTCATTTTGACTCACCTGATGAGAGGATTATTTCAAGGAAACAAATTGCATTTAAGGAAAGAAATTACATTTATTCTCCGGGTAAAATAAAGCAAACAAAGAAAAAAACTCCTTACCTCTTGATTGTGTTGATTGTTTAATTCCAAATTTATTTTCTCCAGACTATGGAGTTTTCTTCTCAGATCTTCAACAGTGTCCGTTTCCATTTGATTTAAATTCTGAGGCAATGGTAACTCTTGTAACTGATTATCTGAGCTGAAAAGTGTGTTTTGAAGAAACATGAGCATTCCTTTGAAGTTTTAATGCTTCTTTACCTCAATTAGCCAATCATGGGTCCAGAGTTTTAAACCTTCACATAAGTAAAATTATTTTGTGCAGTTTTCATCTTACTATTGCTCTTTGAAGAAAGGATTATATAGAATTGCTTATTGTGCAAGATATGAGAGATGTGGCAGCAGGAACTTAAAAGAGAGATTCACTTTCCACTAATAAAGTTGATTTAAGCATAACATATTTATTATTATTTTTTAGTATCTTTGTTCCCCATAATGAACTTCCATAATTTTTGATAATTAACTTCCAGGAGGCTTAGAAACGTAATTCCAATTATGTGAGTTAAAACAACTGCAAGCTTTTTGTCTCCACAAAAAGTCTCATTTTTTAACATTAGTTACCATCTCAAAACCATCTCTGTCATGAAACAAATCCACAGATGTGGGAAAAAAACCTCTCTTTTTACACTTTGTCTTCTGAGATACATACATTCAAACCACAGACATGCAACTGATCACAGACACAACAGAAATTGAAGGTTTAGGCCTCCAAACTACCCTGTTTTATCATAATTTCCACTACTATTTTAGTTAAAGCAAAATCTACTTGGCAATTAGCAGAATCAGCCCTCAAGCACCACAAACAATTACAAAAGAGTCAACACCAAGTTTCTATATATAAAGTGAAAAATTTATACATACAATATATAAATTTCTATAGATACACACACACAACCATGTATAGATACAGATATATATGTTACATATATATATAGATATGTATGCATATACATATATATAGTTACATTAAAAAATATTTATTATCCAGGTAAATAATTTAAAGTGAAATTATTATAACTTCAAACTGGAAAACTTTTCAGTTATTTCAGTTCTTGAATATCAGTGTTCACATTATTTGATATGTTCATTTTCACATTATTTTAAGTACGTAAGACTGCAACAATTATTTTATCCAGACTTGCAAAAGTGCAAGAGTTTATGGGCAATAAATGTGAAATACACTGATAAAAGAAACATGATTAAATTAAGCACTAAACTGGTATCATATAATGCAGAAATGTAAATACTAAAATACCATATCTTTGTCTACATGAAGTATTTTTTACAGAAGTAACACTGTCCTGGCATTTAATTAATAGATCTTTAAGTCACCACTTTACCCCTAGATTTGTGTATAGGTACAGTTAACATTTTTCATGACCAAAAATTTACCTGATGTCATATTTTTCTCTTTTTTTTTTTTTTGGCTGGCCAAAGAGATACAAATACTATCAATAAGGGGATCTGTAACTTAGATAAAATCTTGCCTTTGAAGACATCTCTCTTAAAGGATGACATTTCAGTATTTTAGCTGCAGACCATAAATATCATAATTGAATAAACAGTAAGTATGTTCCCATTTAAAAAGAAGACAGACATCGTCTGTCAGATCAGAACAGCTCGATGTCATCAGAAATTGTTCCACAAGGTGCCGTGTTCTTAACCCATTTTATGTATTTAATAAATGTAGGAGATAATAATCATTAAAACCTGCAAGAAAACCACAAGGTCATGATTAGTTTTCAGAACTTACTACCAAAGCCATACCCAAAGCAAGCAACATGAACCAAAGAGCAAGAGATCAGCAACAATTAAAATCACTATTTTTAGTGTAACTCTGCTCCTGCAGTAAGAAGATTGGGAAATAATAGAACCTGAGCAGCTGGAGCATCTGTAATAAAATCGGAATAAAATCTTGTTTGTGGACATCATGTAATTGGTTTGAGTGACCCTTTTTTCTCCCTTTCTGGGGAAAACACAGAAGAAATAAAGGCAAGTAATATTATTCAGAGATGATGAATGAAGTACCAGTCTCAGCTGAAAATAGCTAAAAGCCAGACAGCACCAAGGGGGAAAAATGAAACCCAAACTGAAAACTGGGGAAGACTTGGTCCAAGAAACAAAGGTTATGGAAAGGGGAACCATTTATTTGGTCTGGAGGCAGCAGGGGAGTCATTGACCTTATTTAAACTTGGTGAGATGCAATATTATTTTCATGGAGACCACACAGAATGGAAGCAAGAGAATAATGACTTTTTGTAAAAACCTTTAAGGCTTTCATTAAATGACATTGGTTTGTGTGGCAGTCAGAGCTAAAGCAATCTCTTTCTTTCAGCTCTCCTATGAAATCTCCACCAACAAAAAATCATAATGGAAAGACATTAAAACTTACTCGGAGGAGAAACTAACTGCAATTAACTATTCTGCTTAACTGAATCTGTGGGGGAGAATCAAAAAAAAAAAAACCATACCATGCACAAAATTTGTGATACCACAAGCATTAGCAAATTAAGGATGCCATGGAAATGAAAAATATGTATCAGAGCATTAAAACAGGGAACATAATATTAAGTATTGGCAAAAAAAAAAATTAGACACCTTTTGAAATAGCATTTTACGCACAGCTTCTGAAGTCACGATGCAATTGGTGGAAACTTAAAAATATATATCAGAAAACCCTAATTTTTTTCTTAGTATAGAACAAAAAAAACACCCAAACCAACAAAAACAAACAAATGAACAAAAAATCCCCCAGCTAACAAAAAATCCCCCAGTCCCAGTGTCAGAACTGTTGAACTATTACTTATGTTGCCCACTTCATTTTGGTTGTCTACTTATACATTTTCAAATAAAATGGAAACTAGCCTTAAGAATTTTTGTTTCTGTAATACTTTCTTTAATTGTCACAGCATGGCCAGCAAATGCAATACTTTCTGAAAGCTTCCTCCTACCACTTCTAGGAGATTTTTCCTCCCATCTTCGTATAACAGCTACAAGTGTTACAACCACAAAGCTGTCAGAAGATTCAGTCAAAGACAAAACCACACCAAGTCCCTAGAAGGTTTCGAAATATGCACAATTTGCAACCTATCAAAATTCAGAGAATGTTTTCTACTTCCATTTTCACATATTAGGAGTTCATCAACCCTTGGTTTTGAGCTAAAATATGGTTTTTTACCAACTACAGCTTTTAATAAGATACCATTTTTATTAAGACACCATTTTTAACAGGAATTTAAGAGGTTTCAATAAAGCATGTGAGCAGGTGAAATAGCTCCTGATTTCTACATTGTAGAAGTTATTTTGTAGCTCAAAACCTAAATTCTCAGTTTTCACTTCACAAGTCCACTGGTTACAGTCAGCATTGACCATTGCAGAAAAGCAACTTTTCACTAGCTTCAATTCCACAGCTGGCAGAAAATGCAGAGTAGTTTTGCAATTGAGAGAAATGTTCTTGCACTTACTACCTAGGAGTGTAATTTTGCTGAACTTCTGCAGCTAAGAGAGCAGCCTGCAGTCTGATTTTCTAACCAAACTCCGTATTTGTGGAATTTTGCAGTTCCCATAGAACTGGCAGTTTTGTACAGACTAAAGAGAGACAAATTGTTTGTGCCAAAGATCAAACTCTTATCACGTTATAAAACACGGGGGTCATGGTAAGACTTCAAGCCAACATCTACCAGCCCAATTAATTTGGAAAACCCTTCTGTGCCTCCTGGGCTGTGCTCCTGCTTGCTGACAGAAACCACCTCTACCTCCTGATGACTCTATGACACTTTGCATGTGTCACACCATATCTGGTTCTTCCTCAGCCTGAATTGTATCATTTCAGGCATCTAGAAAATAAATAAGCCACAAAAGCAGGAATTAAACTGCTACACTTAAAAATCCAGAACTGGACCTCACCGGATAGGTTCCCTGGAAGCGATGTTGTCTGAAGGGGCTGAACTCATGGTTTCCAAACTGTGGTTTTCTTAAGTCTATAAACTGTGGAGGATGAAGAACACAGTTAACCATACATACTTCTACTTGATGAGCTTCAAAGATTAGTCTCTTCTGCATCATTAAACTATCAAGGCCTCTAGCAGACACATGCTTTGCTTTATTTGTCAGCCTACTAAAATATTGATTTTTTTAAACACTCATACTACCATGTCACGTGAACAATTACCACAACTGCAATTTGACATCAGCTTTAGAAAATAGCATTGTACTGTTAGTCTTCTAAGCCTGACTATTGTAGAGAAATAAATATATATATGTAGCAGGATATCCACTGTCAGAGTTTTCAGAACACCAATAAAAAAATGTTATGTTTGCATAGATTGAGCTACCTTCCTCCTAAGCAGATTACAAACTCTGCTTCTCTTCAAAAAATTCTACACAGTTCTTAGGGAGATAAATGGTACTATAAAAGGTACTGTGATTTTTTTAAGTAGATCAGATAGCCAAGGTTGCCTGCCTAATAGAACACTTGCTATCCTAAAGGCTGCTAAGTCTTTCACAAATTGCGCAGAATTTTTGCTTTAAGATGTAGCTGTGAAAACTAACAAATTCGTTTTTCATAACATCATTCTTTTTGGTATTGCAACTTACACCAAAAACTCATAATGAACAGGGGAAAAAAAAATTGTAGTTTCATAACAGACTCAAAATGTTTTCTGTCACATCCACATCATTCTGAAGTTTTAAAACTTCTTTAAATTACTCTGAAGTCACATAGAGGAAAAGAACAAACTAAATCTGAAGAGTGTCCCCTGAGAATGCTAAAGATTTTGAATATGCAATATTCCTCTGTTAATATACCTATGAATAGCTTACTAGCACACCAAGAGATAAATTCAAAAAATGGGCTATTTCACCTAGGGAAAAAGATAAAAATCCAGTGCCATGGAGCAACTTGTGGAAGCTCCATAATTAACCAAAACAGCAGAGGAAGTTTTTGCTTGGGGAATTACATTTGATGTGTCACTAAAAACTTGTGTCAGCTTCTTCTTGCAAACTTCTGAATATATGCTGAATACTTCACAATAGGCCACTGATTTAGATGTGAGGAATAAATTCTCCTCAGTGAGGGTGGTGAGACCCTGGCACCGGGTGCCCAGAGCAGCTGCGGCTGCCCCATCCCTGGGGGTCTCCAAGATCAGGCTGGACAGGGCTTGGAGCAGCAACCTAGGATAGTGGAATGTATCCCTGCCCACGGCAGAGGGTGGAACAGGACGACATTGGAAGGTCCCACAACGTTTGAAGGTGATGGAGACCACTCCCGGATAAACCCAACCGTGATCTTAAGGGGCACTAACTTAGAGCAGGCAAAAGCCCCGACTAGTAACAAATCCGCAGCGAACCTACAGAAACTCACCGGAGTGTCTGCAGCGCATTTCTGGAGCTGTCCCGACGGTGCTCGCCCTCCAGCATGACAAGCTGGGACTGCCGCAGGAACTCCAGGGACCAAGGCGGAGCCCTGGACGGGAATTCCGCGGCTGCCTGGATACGGGGGCTGATGTCATAGTGCCCCGAACCCAGCGTGGGGCTCCGCCGGGCTCCCGCCGCTCTCTGCCGCCGCCCAGAACTGTCTAAAGGCTTAAAAAAGGTTCCCCAAGGTAAAATATAATGCAGGCAATCAAAAGGACCGACTGACACCACAGCCAGGCAGAGATGTGCATGTCCTCAGGGCAGCACCCAGGTTATGGAGAGCAAACAGGCAGAAAGTTTTGAATGTCTGTGGACACAATTCAAAGCAGGGCCTCTCTGGACCACAGGAGCACATCTCCCTCCATGAGGAGGGACTTAGGGTTAGGGAAAGGTTCTTGTGAAACCTCCCAAGCGGCGAGATTTCGAGCCCCAGCTGTGTCAAACAACAACTGAATAAAGCTCACTCCACAGTATCCTGGGAAAGCACTTGCTCCCTCTCCAAGCACTGCTGTACTTTCTGCAGCTCCGTTTTTAAAGTTCCTGTTAAATTGTCTCTGTCTGCACACTCAGAGTGCAGATGATTTGACAATTTGCTGGCACCAGCTATGCTATCCTGAGCTTTTTTCAGGTTTTGTCTTATGGCACACATCTATCAGGATACCCAGGATATATCCTTTAAGACTAAAGATTTCAATTGCAAGAGATAAAAACTCCACAACATTCCACACACTCTCTGGGATAGCTCTCAAAACTTCATTTCTCATATGTGACCTGATCTTTGTAAATGGCTTTCAGCTGTGATTTTCTTCATTCTATGTCATGTAGTTCTTTTAAAGATATTGTGTCAAACGAAATAAGGAGGGGATGGAGGGTGTCTTGTGTGTTGTTTCATTTTTTCATAATTATTTCCAAGAGATTTTAGTGCACAAGGTTGTGATTTTAAAACAAACAAATAATAAAAGTAGAGAGTAAGACAACAAACTAACTCCATGGAGAAATCACACAAAAGTAAGGTTTAAGTTTGGAGATCTGAAATAAAGATTGAGTTATGAAATGCAGACTTTATCACAGTTGTCTTCTATTTCCTTTTGTGAAGAGAAGCTGTCAGGTCCAGTCCATGGCCATGCTCTCTGTGTTTTCTTTTAGAGTTTTGTACAAGGCTTGGCTTTTATCTACTTCTTCACTGGGGTGCAATTCTAGTTTTTTGCTTGACTCCTGTAGCTGTTCCTCCTGTCCATTCCAAAGTGATTGTACCTGATGCTTCCAATGGAATGCATTATTTAATTCTCCTACACTGTCAAACCTCTCACAATGCGATGAATCTTTGCTGAAGCATATTTAATTGCTCTCACAGGCCCTGGGCTTGGTCAGCTTCTTTTTTTCATCTTACTGAAATTCCATTTGAATTCTGCAAGTTGTAGGTGCAGTGAGTGGTGTTCCATCTGTGCTGCATGAAGCCTTCCTGCAAATTCAAATATTGCCTTCTGCAAGTATGATTTTCATGCTGGACAGTCTGTGACACAACCCACACTCCAGACAAGGACTCTTTCTCCAGATCAGTGGTGCACTTGTTGTGGGCTAGTGGAACTGAACTAGTGGAAGATTTCTACATTCAGCTTGTCCATAATTTCTGAAAAGGAGTTTCTGGCTGCACCTAGTTTTAAATGTCCACAAAGCCAGGACTTAGGTTTGTTAACAACATTCTGCTGTCCAGTCATGGAAGTGATTATTGCAGCATGGAAATTAACTAGGAAACCAGCTGAGTGCTTCAAAGCTCTCAATTTCTTCATTTTCACAAACTGGCAGATTATGCCTGTGTTTGGATACTCCTACACACACTTGAAATCCAGAGCCTCATTTTAAGCCCTTTTGTCCAGGTGAAAAGGGAGCAAGAAAACTGGGCTAAAACTTTAAGCCTTTTAGCTGCCAAAACGGCAATCACAGCTCCTAGGAACACATAAGCCAGGCCTTTGGTTCCCCTTTTCCTCATCCTTGTTTTGTCTTCTTTTCCTCATCAGCAGGGAGAGCATTCATTAGGCTCCTGATTTTCTGTTCCACTGATTTGTGGATGTTGACCTGGTCATGGAGGGAGTCTCTTTGGGAAGACATTAGCACACAGTAGAGGGGGCACAGCCATACCATGCTCCTTTTTGCCCACTCCTACTTGTTGCAGTCTCTAAATCCTTTCTATAATTGCCTGCTAATGTCCTGCAGGTTGCCTGAAGTTCATAAGTAAGAAGAATTAGAAGCTTATGGAAGTTTTCTGTGCATGGAGAGAAATAAAAAAAGGCCACCATTAAGCAAAGGTGCAAATAAGGAAAAATAAAATAAAAAGCAACTGCCCAGCCACTGTTGCATACAAAATGTATGAGAATTTGTTTCTTGGTCTCAGCAAGACCCAGCTACTGAGGATTTGGAAGGCAGCAGATCTGTTTGTGGCAGCTCACCATCACTCTGGAGCCCAGCAATCACATGCCCTGACTATCATGGATATCCTTTAGGAGGAAAACATGCCAGAAAAAAGAATTCTCTTCCAGAGGCCACTCTGATTTCTGCAGGAATAATGATGATTTGTGTTGTTCTGAGCCAGTTAGCTGGTGGGAAGAGAAATCCTCATGCAAACCTGGTAGTTCTAAATTGGACAAATTAGGACTGATCCTAGGAAGCTGAGTTTTGAAGCATTCAGCAGTTTACTCTCCATCCATCAGCTCTTGAGGCATGGACAGTGCAAAATGAGACACAGAGGGAGAATTGGAACAGAGAGTTTGGAGATTTCAGTGTTGTTACACCAAGCAGAAAATGCTGGAGAGGTTTTAGCCTTAAATCCTGCTGCTGAGAGCAAAACCTCTTACTTAATAAGCCTGTTATTCTCTGTTGCTTTTGGGAATTAAACCTCTGTTACAGGCAAGGATTTTAGAGACATTTAACCCCAACTTCAATTTCCTTGATGCATTTGGGGAAAGGAGCTGTTTTCCTTGCTATAAATCATGCCCTGGGTGCTGTCATCACTGTCACAGGTGCTGGTAGAAGATGCCTTCAGGTTTGATCTCATCAGCCAGATTTTCAGCTGCAAAAAAGCAGCTTAAACATCACTGAACACTGCTGAACTTCAAGATGCAGTTATTTTAAGGTGTAAGAAAATGGTATTGAAAGTGGAGCCCTGGAAAATGTTAAAAATAGTCGGTGGTCAGTGTCTTGATCATCATTCAAAGACTGATGACTGATGGTCAGCACTTTGGCCACTGCTTGAAGGTTGCCTGCTGGCCACATTCTGTTTCTGATGTTGCAAGTCAGGGTGAACACTCCTTGCAGGTATCCATCGTACCCCGGTACCTGCAGAGACATATGCATACCCTCAGGCCATAAGGTGGCACGGGCCCTCCCACTTCTTGGTGGCAAGGTCCCATATCCAGACCTTGGCTCCAGGCAGGTGCGTCTCACCTGCTGAATTCAACGAGAGAAAATGATTCAGAATTACAGGAATCTCTGAATTCTTTGGCACTGTAAGGTGATTAATTGGATATAAAGCTTTTTCTAGTCGACTGTGTCAAGTCTCTCCCGGCATTCCCCTTTTACATTTTTCCAGAACATGCTTCAAGTGCATGAGCGCGTTCAACAATAGCTTGACCCATTGGGGAATGCAGAATACCAAGTTTATGTGAGACTCCCCGTAAGCATACAGAATGATGTGTTTTCTTGTGAGACAAGGCAGGGCCATTGTCAGTTTCCACAGAAGAAGGTAGCCCCAAAACTGCAAAAGCCATCCTCCAAGGGGCAATCACGTCGCAACCCCTTTGAGCAGATGCCCATGTGGCAGAGTGTCGCAGACATCTTTTCCCTAAAAATCCTTTCTTTAGGATTTTTCCTTCTGAGAAGCTGAGAGGCCTCAGAGACAGAATGTAAACAATGCTGATCTGCTGCTGTGGAATGCAACAGGTTCACCTGGGATTGGCCCATCTTGGCTGTTTATAATTAATGGCCAATCAAGGACCGAGCTATCTTGGACAGAGTCCGAGAGATCTGCCTTTGTTATCATTCTTTTCTCTTCTCTTCTTAGCTTAGCTAGCTTCTGAGAAAACCTGTCCTTCTTTTTCTTTTTAGTATAGTTATAATGTAATATATATATATATATATAATCAAATAAGAAATCGAGCCTTCTGATCATGGAGTCAACATTCTCATCTCTTCTTTCACCTGAAAACCCCTGTGAGCATGGTCACAGCAGAGGAGAAGGTGTCAATAGACACATGCACATAGGAAACTCGGCAATGTGAGTAACATCTATTTGCCAAAGCTCCAAGCCCCTTAAGCCTCTGGGGTTCAGCCCTGCTGGTAAAGGTGCAGCAAGTCCATGACAGTCAGCACAGGAACTGACAGTGTCATGAGCTTCAGTCAACATTAACTGAAATTACTTTTGCAGAGTAGGTGCACTTTGATGAAAAAATCATGCGATGCTTTGGCTTGCGCAACCTTGTCAGGCTGAAGCGCTACCCATGCAGGGTTAGCCAACCTGTCAGCCCTGCATTACCTTCTGCTATGAAACCTGGTAAAGTGGTGAGACTCCGCATGTGCAGGATGGAATACAAATGAACCTGGCTTTCAATTGCACACCACAAGGCTTTCAATACTGAAAAAAAGCTGCCTTCTTGACCTCTCTCAGAAGTGAGCAATCCAAATGCTTGGTTATGTCTGCCACATAGGCAGAGTCAGTGACCAAATTCAGAGGCACCTGAGAAAATTTCTGGAATGCCATAGCAACAGCCTTTAGTTCAACCAATTGGGCCGAGCCGGACACGTGGCCTTCCAGCACTTGCCATCCGGACTCATCCTTCCAGGTAACAATAGCCTTCCCTGTTTTTCCTGAGCTGTCAGTGAAGACGGTGGGTCCCTGCACTGGCACTCAACTATTATTTGGCCGTAAGGACAGACTGATTGCTTTTGCCAGCTGCAGTAACTTGTGACTGGGCAGATGATAAGCAATGTAGCAGGCATAGGGCCTGCAAGGGCTCCTTGGCATGCAGAAGCCTAAGACAGGAAATGCCAAGTCATGGTAATTGGGCTAGAAGCCCCTCTCTTCTGCCTTCAGACCCCTGCTTATCTCTCTGTAAGACTATGGGTCACTTTCCTTGAACCCTTTCTACTGGACAATTTCTCATACCCCTGTACCCTAGATAAAGAGCTGCTTTTGCCCAGCTCGGGCAGAACAGCTGTCACTGGGAACTCCGCAGAGGAATCAATAAAGACGCTCCTGTGGAACCCCACAGAGACTTCTCCTCTCTCTCCCTGTGTCTGCCTGCCTAGGCACCTAGCAAGCTGAAGGGCTGCAATCACAATGAGCTGATAGTCACTAAAGAGCTGATATCACTTAAACTTGCTAAGGTGGCCTGCAGCTAAGAATTGCTTGGGAGTTTGGGCAGTCTGTCCTGACCTGGACTGCGCTACCTGGGCCGCTGCAGCCTGCTGGAGACACCCTGAAACCCAGCAAAAGGCCGCAATAAATGGAGAACAGAAGGAACTCTGGAGCAGCATTTCTTTTGAAATCCTTATTACCTTCAGATTGCTAGGACCCCCGAAGAAAAGCCTCCATTATAGCAGGCCTCTTCTGCAGGGGGCGGTCAGTCGACCCTCACAGCTGACATCTGAACGAGTGTTCGAGGAGACTGACAACAGCAGACCGCTTCCAGCAGACCCTTGACCCACACCCAGCTGAAGAAGTGTAAGTTTTAAAAGAGCTTTTATCACAGGCATCTTGGGTATCCTTTTTGTTTTTTTTTTCTTTTTTCTTTTTGTCCTTTTGTCTGCTGGTAGGGAACGGGAAAACATGGGATCAAAACTTAGTACATTGAAAGGATCCCAGAATGAGAGGGATTTATACTTAGTAATCCTAGAAATCCTGTCTTCTAACAACTTTTCTTTCTCTAAATGTAATCTTTCAAAAACTAACCTGAAAAAATTTATAAAATGCATTTTTCTCAGTTTCCAGATACTAACACAGACATCATTACTAAAGACTTCTTTTGGGACAAAGTCGGAAACATGATATAGAACTCCAAACTAACCAAGATTTCTCTGTAACTCAGTTTATTCCTATGTTCTACATTATAACTAAAGCCATAGAGAAAGCCAACAGAGATAGCTCACATTCCCTGCAACCTCCTGCAGCAGGGACAGACAACCTCCCTTCAAATCCTAATCGCACTGATAACAATCTTTCCCTGGAATTCCGCCCTCCGGCTCCGGGTCCCATTGGTCCCAGCTCTGCCGCTGTTCCATCCTCTGTCCCTTTCCCTGCAAACCTCTCGCCGCTTCCCCCCACCACCTCCGCACCTGCAGGGTTCCAGTGGTCCCCCCTTCCCCAGCCTGGACGCGCCAAACGCGAATACTGCAGCATCCTGTGCGTTATCTGCAAGTGCAAAAGTGCCTCTTTCCACGGAGTCAGCTCCCCCCACCCTTCTTGCTGCTTCTCCTACCCCTACCACGGCTTCCCCTGCCCCCACTGCGCCCGTCCCCACTGCAGCCACCTCTGCTGCGGCTCCCCCTACCCCTCCTCCCGTTCTCCCCACCCCTCCCGCCGCAGTCCTTCCCGCCCCCGCCACCAGTCCCTCAATCCCAGCCCCCACCGCTGCTGCTGCCGCCTGCACCCTGGTGTGTATCCCTGTCCCATCCCTGCCTGCCCTAGCGGGAGGTCTCCCTGCATGCCAGCGCACCCCAGCCCCAGCACACCTCGCTGTACCCGCGGCAGCCCAGACCAATCCCACCGCCCCCTCTGCCCCGCTTCTTCCTTACCGCCACCCCCAGGCTTTCCAGCTGCCCACCCACCCTCAATGTCACCCGAACGCAGCCTCAGAGACCCCCCCACGGTACCAGCCCACTTCCCCAACCCTGTGCATGCCATGGTGCTGCCATTCCAGCTCCACTGCTGGCTCCCTTGGCCAACCTCTGCCACGTGCCTCTTCGCAGCCACAAAACCCCTGCAAAATCTCGCTCCAACACGCCGTAAAAAGCATAGGGCATGGCCTGCTCGCTCTCATTCCTCCTCTAAGGACAGCAGTGACAGTGATTCTGATTCTGACACAGAGGACATTGACTCATGGGCTCTAATTAAGATAGAAGTGACCAAGGCAGACTGGGAGATGGCACAAAAAATTAACACCTTCTCCATAGATTTAAAAAAGGAAAAAAGAGGAGGGGCCACTAATAGAAAGACATGGGAACCTAACTCAAATAAGAACTCATACAATTAAGAAATATTGCCAAAGAAGATGGCAGAAGTTCACATCTTTTTAGAAATTTCCTAGAAGCTATGTTCTCAGCACATGTTTTAGTACCTCATGACATTAAAAATATTGCTCACTGCCTCCTTTCCCCAGCAGAATATATCTTATGGAAAAGGCATTGGAAAAGACAATTAAAAACATTATCAGACTCATATTCTACAAATGCTGATAAGTCAGATTTTACGGTTGAACAGCTGGCTGGGGAAGAGGATTTACAGAAACTCTCTGACCAAGCTGATACCTAAGGAAGCATTACAAGATGTGGCACTTGCAGCAAAAACCTCCTTACTTCTTACCTACCCCAGATCACTCTTTCCCTAGCCAACACTTTTCGAATATTCAACAAGGAGTAGATGAAAGCTTTATCAAATTTGTGGACAGAATTAAAGATGCTCTGAAAAAACAGATAGAGAGCACAGCGGCAAGAAAGGGGCTGGTATGCAAGCTTGCCATGAGTAACTCAAATGAACAATGCAAAACAATTCCGAGGTCTCTGCCCTTGGATACAGAACCTACCTATTACGTGCCCTGTTCTAAAAGACTTTTCTACTGTTTTCCCTCTCCGTTTTCACACTTGTTCAACAAGGTTTTCTTTCTAAGAATATTAATCAGAGTATCTCAAAGGATTAAAAAATGCTTGGGTATTTCTTCCCTAAGTATTTACAAAGGAACAATTAAAAAAAAATCTGTATACATGCTGGATGCAAAATGCAAATAAAAATAAGCTTGAGAGTTCTCCCAAAAAACCTTAAGAAAAAACTCCATGTATTCTGTAAAACCCAGAGTATTCATCTACAGAATACTAAAATGGGCACGTTCTAGAAGAGAAAATTTGTACAATGATTCTGCACGGAACTATATGCTTTCAAGCTTTTTGCACTTCAGGGGCAGTGCCATTCTCTCAACTGTAATGCTCTGAGCATCTTCTGCTCACCATGGCAGCTTTCTGCTCTCCCCTGGTACAGATCACCCTCCCAGCAAAGGGAGAGTGCAGCCACCACAACTCGCAGCCCCTTCCCACGCAGCAAGAACCTGAAGGAGAGAGATGGCTTTCACCAGCTGCTGCGGGTTCTAATAGTGCCAACTCTCGGCTGCTGAAAGCCTGAATGTCTGTGTTGCAGTGTGTTAGTTTCTGAGTCAAATCTTCTGTTATCTTGTGCTATGTTCAAGCGCCCCCTGAGTTACTACAGTTAGTTTCTCCCCTGTGTTATGCCCTCCTACCCAGGAGTCCCTCAAGGAATCCCCTCCCTCCTTCCTGGATTTTTCCCTGTCTGTCAAGACAACCCAGCCCCTTCGGCCCATCCATCAGCCCAAACCCTACCCTTTGTTCCAGAAAGTTCCCTGTTGCTCACCCTAAGATCCAATCCCTATCCCAACCCTCTCTCCTTCCCTTGTTCTGATTTGTTGTAGCCCTCAAAACCACACCCTGAGAGTCGCTTATTGCTTACTATATGGTGTCCACCCTCCACTTTGAAAGATTTTAAAAGCCTGTGCAGAGGGGTGCTGGGAGTGCTTTTTACTTCTGTTTGCTTTTAGGGTGTTCATGTCTATGTACCTTTCCCCTGCCTCTCCTGATAAATTTGCTGTGTTTTACACTGCAGAAGAGCCTCTTCTGCCTCCTTCGCCTGGTCCTCGTCGATCCTCCAGGGATCTTCGCTGCTAGGCAATTGGCCTAGAGGTTCTGGCTAAGGCAAAACTCTAGCCTAGCCAGTTCCCCGCTCTTGCCATTGCCTCTGGAACATCCCAGAGCTAGCCAGGGCTCTGGAGGCCAGTGACAGTGACCCATGCCCTGGCATGTCCCAGCTTCCAGAGCCGCACCTGCCAGGCCACAAGCCCCAGCCCTGGTCCCCACTGCCGGCCTCAGCGGCTCCTGGGCATCCTCACCCAGGATGCAAAGGCAGCCACAGGAGCCCCCAAGGGCGCTCTGGATCCAGGCTGCAGACACCCTAAAGCCAGCACTGAAAGGGATGTGGATGGGGACTGCAGCTGGATCTTGCAGTGCTCACCACCCCTACCTGCCCTCTGAGTGAACCCAAACCTCACCTGCTGCACCTTGAGCACATTTATGCTTCTTGCCCATCCTGGCATGTGGTGTTCCCACATCACAGAGCAGCCCTTTGCAGGGAGTGACCAGCTCCCAGCTGCTCTGCTAGCCTGGCCTTACTTTCTGTTTCCCAGCAATCAACTGAACGGATACACTCATGAGAATTGTAGCACAACGTTGGCTTCTCAGGAGCTCTTAGGCAAAAAAACTCCACTGATGACTAGTTTTTGCACAGAAGAGGAGGTGCCGACAAGCATAAGGCACAGGCAGGGCTCTGGCATAAGAATTCCTGAGCCACAGGATTGCAGGCACTGCTGTTGCCAGCTGTTTTGCTCATATTTTACAGCCAATTGTGGACAAAGGCTGCTGTTGACAGGGTAGGAAAATGTAGAGAAAGAAAGGTGTAGGAAACAAGCAAAAAACCTCAAGAGAGCAAAGGCTTAGAAATAGAGAGCTCAACAGAAGTCCTGGGGGAGATGGTTCAATGGAAAATGGCAGCAGCAGTGAGCAGAGCCCGAGGCTGCTCACTGCCACCCCAGGGGCTCCTCAGTCGCCTGCTGCTTTGTGTCTGATCCCTGCTGGGCTCTCTGTGCCCCTGCAGTAGATGCAGCCCTGCCTGGAAAAAGGGCTCCATGCTCTGGTGTTGCAGCTTGCTGCAGGCTACATTCTTAGCAGCACTGAAGGAAGAGGTGAAAGCAAGAGGCATTTTCTGTCCTGCCTGCAAACTCTTGTCCTTCAGTGCCACTGGCAGAGATCATCCCTGTGTCAGCTTGGCACTGTGCCTGCTGCATCGTGGTCCCTGTGCCTTCCATCAGCTGGAAGTCTCCTGCACATCAGCACTCGCTATCCCACATGATGAAGAGAGAGCTGTGTCAGAAAAGCAAAGCTTGCATTTTCTTGGTCTTTCTAACAGCCAGAAGAAACATGAGTCCAAAGAACTTTGTTGGTTGTTCCTGGCCTCCTTTTAGACAACTCTTTTCTGCTTTAATGCAGAAGTCTCTTTTCTCACATGGATGGAATGTGGTGGAATTGGCAGTTGCTTCAGGCTGTCAGGCAGCATGGGAGTTTTGTCTTGTCTCTGCTGAGGATTTGGTGAATTTTCCATTGGTCACTTGGTGGTGTCACCATGGGCTGAGCTCAGCGGCCGACTCTGCTGCCCGCAGGGGATGCATTGGGACGCCAAGGCCCTCAGGGCTGGAATTCGGGGGAGGGCGGGCTCGGAGCGCGCGGAGGCTGGGCCCGTCAGGAGCTGCTGCTGCTGGCGCTCGCTGTGCTCAGCCAGCTGGGCCGAGCAGCCGCGGCCATGGAGACACAGGCGGGAGCTGTGGCCGAGGCCGGCAGGCGGCCCGGGCCGGCTCGCAGCTGCGAGGACGGCGGCAGCCCGTGCCCTGAGGCCGAGGCCGTGGCGGGCGCTTTGCGGGCAGGGCTTTTCCGAGCCGGCCGCAATGTGCTGCCTCCCGTGTGGGCCCGGCTGCGGCAGACGCAGGCGGCAGCGCGGCGGGGCCGGCAGCGGCGGGCAGAGGCCGCAGAGAGCAGCAGCCCGGCCGGGCCCGCTGCGGAGCGGCAGGGAGCTGTCAGGCAGCCCTCGGCCGTGTCTGTGCGCACAGGGCAGGAGCCGCGGCAGGAGCCGGCCATAGCGGCAGCTGGCTGTGCCCAGGGCCGCAGCCGCAGCTCTCCCCTGCCGGCCACAGCAGCAGCCGCTCGCCTCCGAGGCTCCGGCGCTTGCCGAAGATGAGGGGCCTGGCCCCCAGCGAGCCCTGGAGACCCGCAGCGAGAGGAGCCGCCTGCGCCGCAAAGAGCAGCGCAGAGGGTGCAGGTTGAGGAGGAAGAGCACATGAGGCTCGGGCTGGGGCAGCTCAGGCCTCTCGGCCTTCACCTTGAGCCCTTTGCTTCTTTTCCATGAGCCCTGATGGCCGTCCTTGGCCAAGGGCCCCTGCAGCTCTTCCCAGGGCTGCAGGAAAAGCTGCCTCAGTCACCGATGCACAGAATCACTGCCTTGGAAGACAGGCACCTTTGAGATGATGGAGTCCAAGCCATGCCCTAACACTTCAACTAAAGCACGGCACCGAGTGCCACATCCAGTCTTGTTTGAAAGGCTTGCAGGGATGGGGAGTCCACCAGCTCCCTGCAGGGCTCTGTCCAGGAAGAACCTAGCTAACACTGGGGCCTTCTACCCCCCAGCGCTTGGAGCTCTGCAAGTTTGTCTTTCTGCTTAGGCAAAGGCCATGGAAAAGTGCTGGGAAAAGTAGTCACAAATAGATTCGCCTACAGAGTTCTAAAGAGATGTGCAAAGAATCCAGAAACCCAACAAGAAAGAAAAAAACGGGGGCAAAAGCCAAATGGCATCAGCAAAGTCTTGGGCATAAACAGCTAGCTGCAGATGGTCTTGTCAACCCTCCTTCTTTGTATTTCTGGGAAGCAGAGGAATCCTGCTTGAGCCTCTGGGGAGATGGGTTTGGGAGGTAAAAGTGACTTCTTTTTTTCTCTTTGGGGCAGCTCCTTTTCCTAATGTCAACTGAAGCTCTCTGCAGCCTGCTGTCTGTTGTGATTGTTGCAGCAAAACAATTGATGGCAGGCAGACAGAAGACACTTGACACTTGCAGAGAGTTGCCTTTGCCAGTGCCAGCTGGGAGTGGGAGTCAGAAGAAAAACTGGAGAAAGCACAACTGCATTGGAAGATTGCCTTCCTTTTCATTGGGTAAAGAAGCTCTAGATCCACCTGTCAATGGTCAGTTGTTTGTTAAGGATGGGAAGTTGTCTTTGAGGATTTTTTTCATGTGCTTTGCAAGTGGATCATGGTCTCCTTCATTGACCAACTGCAGGCCAAAGTGCCTTTGCAATATGAGCCACGTGGCAGTTTTTGCCCAGCCATGCTACTTGTGGCTAGAAGAAAGCAAGGGCAAAGGGCATTTGCAGCCAAAAGGCAGCAAAGCTTGGCTCAGCCAAAATATCCTGGGGAGATAGAGGCCTCCAGCTGTTGCTAGAAATGAGCAGAGTTCCAGCCCAATGGTTCTAAGTGCAGATCTTTTTGCCTTGCTCAACTGAAGAAGCAGAAAGATGAGCAAGGAGTTCCCAAAGGCTCATGACATAAGGGGTTTTTTTGCTCATCTTGTGGAAGTTTGCAACTGAAGGTGTGTTTGCAGTTGAGCTAGTGAGAGGAAAAAACAAAGAAAGAAGAGGCTTGGGACAGGGCCATAACATTCCACAAGAGGAATCAATGGTGTGCATTTATTTTATGGACCTCTCTCAATGCTCTCAAAAGTATTGTAGCCCTGCTTTAAATAGACTGGTATGAAGCAACTTGGAGAGACAGAGACTCAAATGGCTTCTAGGGGTTTTTTTTAAGAGTGAGGAAAAGTACGCAAAGGGTGTTGTTTTGTGACATTTGAAAAAGAGACTAGTTGAGAATGAGCAACTGCAATAAATCAAGAGTTAAAAAAGAAGACTTTTGGTATAGGAATAATTAGAAAGACAAAACCTGTGAAGATAGGAATGGATGTTTTGATACAAATGATGAAATGATAGGGAGAAAAATAGATGCCCTGAAGTACAATTCAAAGGCAGGTAGAACTGGACTTGAATGATCTCTTTTTCCATTGCTGGAGTTTCTTCCTTGTGAAGAGGAGCTAGGCTATTGCTGAAGAAAAGTGAGACAAGCAGGACGGGGCAGCGAGCCGTGCTCTGTGCAGAGGCTGCCAGGGGCTGCGCGAAGAGCGCCCTGCTGCAGCCGGAGCCCTCCTGGCCTGGGGCCCGGCAGCAAAGGGGCAGGGCAGCCATCTCTTCCTCGTCCTGACCCTGCCACTGCTTCCTGCTGCTGCTGCTGTTGCTGAGGGAAAGAGAAGCAAAGGCCGTCAGTGGAGAACACCAGGCCAGCACTGCCACAGCCTGTCCTGCCCTGCCCAGCCTTCAGTGCCCTGCCAGAGGCATGTGGCATCGTGGGCAAGGAGCAGCAGCTGGCGTGTGCCTGTGGCTCGGAGGCTCCTGAGAGCTGGCATGTAACTGGGAAAAGCTGCCCCAGGCCTGGCCCTGGCCTCTCCAAGCTGTGGCAGCAGTGCAGACTGTCTCTGCACAACCACCTTCAGTGCCCACAGTCCACTTGGTTCCCTTGCCTGCCCAGGGGATGCCCTCCCTCCCTCAGGGTGTCACAGCTCCATGGCTCCACTTGGGGGAAGAAGTGAGCACAGCTTGGCCAGATGAAGAGGTCACCTTTTGTTGCCAGTCACCTGGCGAGAGGTCAATACTTGGATGTGGCCGGATGGGGCGGGGTCAGGCTCTTGCTTGGGATCAAGGGCACTCTTGACTGCTTGTTCCTTGTCATAACCTCTGTACACGCTTGCAAGCGTGTCAGCAGCTGCCAGCGGGTGTCCCTGCACTGCCACCAGCACCATTTTTGGGGAGCTGGCTGTCACTCCAAGCAGCCCCACAGCCACATGCCCGGAAGACTGCAGCTGACCAAGAATCTACTGAGCCAGCTTGACAGAGCTGTCAGTTCTGAGAAGGATGTTGGCGCTGTAGACATCTTGGTGGATCAGGTGGTTTGAGTGCAGAAAATGCAGTCCTCGCAGGCCCAGCGAGAGAAAACAGAAAGAGGAGGGCAAGAAATTGATGAGACGAGTTCATCACACAAGAAAGGAAAGAAAGACTCTGAAAGATTGCCTCTCCAGGGCAATGGGCAGTAATGGCAGAACACGGTGCCATTGAGAGGAAGAGCTGGCTCAGCCACTGCCAATATCTTCCAGTTCAGTGAATTTCATGATGGCATTTTCCTGCTTGACTATTTTCCCGGAGGCAAACAAAATGCAAGATGCCTACTTGAAAGCAGAGATCCCAGCTTGCAGGAGATAGAAAAGGCAGCCCCACTCGCTGGGGCTCTGAGCCCTCTGTGATCGGCTGGGGAACAACAAGCACAAGAACAACAGGACAGGCAGGCCTGCAGCTTTCTTTTCCACCAGATTTCCAGAAGAAGACCAAGCGCATCTACACCACCACTGGATCTTCAGAGGAAGACTCCAGCCTTCTCCAGGATCACTGCTTGAAAAGAAGCACATCTGCCACTCCAAGAAAGCTCCAGCCACCATGTATCTTTGGACTGCTCCCAACACCCCAACCAGCAGAGTGGCAGGGCATATGCTGACTCTGTCAGTAGCTTGTTTTCCTACTAGTGCATTTGTATTTTAATTTTCCTAATAAAGAACTACTATTCCTGCTCGCATGTCTTGGCCTGAGAGCCCCTTAATTTCAAACTGATAATTCAGAGAGAGGGAGTTTGCATTTTCCATTTCAAGGGAGGCTCCTTCCTTCCTTAGCAGACACCTGTCTTTTCAAACCAAAAGACAAGGCCATGACATTCCACAAGAGGAATCACTGGTGTAGATCTCATGGACCTCTCCCAATCCTATTAAAGTATTGAAATCCTGGTTTAGAATAGACAGGGATGAAACAACTTTGAGAGACAGAGACTAAAATGGCTTGTGATTGATTTTTTCTTTAGGAATGGGGAAAAGTACCCAAAAGGTGTTGTTTTCTAACGTTTTAAAATATACTACATCAAAATGAAAAACGGCAATAAAAAGAGTTGTACAAAGAAGTGCTTTTGAATTAGAAACACAGAAATGTGGAGATATGAATGACATTTCCCTAAAAAAATGAAATTACAAACCAATATATACAGTGAACTACAATACAAAGGTAGGGAAGAGTGTACTTTATTTAGATCTTCTTGTATTGCTGCTGTATTTTCCTTCTGAGGAGAAGCTAGTATTTCAATGACTAAGTGTCTCACATCTGATAATTAAATGTGCTTCTTTCTTCTACTGCTGGGTAAGACATCCCGGCTGAAAGGAGCACTGAAGGCAAAGAACTGGTTCTGCGTGGTCTGAAACTAAAGGATGGTTCCATTGCTGACACAAAACCTTTTCTTTGTGGCATCGCAGCGGAGGCAATGTTTGTATCAGATGCGCTGTAGGGTCTGGCCGGTAGCACAACGGGAGGTACGTTGGTGTCAGACACAGTATGGACTCTGTGTCCAGGCACTCTCCGCTGTGCTGGGGTTAAGAAAAGGATAAAAAACAAATCAAGAGAGAATCTATGTTTGCTGTCAAATGCTGCTCACAAGGGCACGTATGTGAAGTACTTAGAAATGTTTGCTCCTTAAATGCTTCTTTGAAACACATGGCACCTGATGATGAGATAGAAATATTTAATGGCCAAAGGACATTAGCACAAGTATCCTGCCCCATAAATTGGTGGTATAGCACTTTAAGTCAAGTGCTACAAGTACTCACTTGAAGACATCTTTTACCTCTCATCATATTCACTCCAAAGCTGTGTTTTTTATTCAAGGAAACAAACTTATTCTGCATGTTAATGGTTTATAACAGAAAGAAAGGAAAAAGCCATGGCTCTTAAAAAGAAAGCAAGCAAGAAAGCAAGAAGGCAAGAAAGCAAGAAAGCAAGCAAGAAAGAAAGCAGTTAAAATAAGTGAGAAAGGAAAAATTCAAAAAGAAGACTTAGCAGCAGGAGCAGAAGTAGCAGATGTACGGGGTGCTCTGGGTCCAAAGCTCACCTGAAATCTATATCTGTTCAGAGAGAATAAATTTACTCCAGAGAAGGTAAATTTTTAAAAGCAAGGAAATGCACAGAACTGAAATGGTTGTGTTTGCAAGAGAAGATGATTAAAACATGTTATTGGTATATAATAGAATGAAAGGAAGAAGCATTTGGCAAAAAAAAAAAGAGAAAATAAGAAAGAAAAATGTAAAAAGTCAAAAAACCACCCACCCACTACTGCTACTCTGCAAAAGCAAAAAAATCGTAACAAGCAAACAACTGAAAAAAACCCCCAAACCAAAAATAGGCAAGCAATTGGGCACCAATAGGAGGAAGCACGGTAGTAATTTTAATCCTTGTGTTAGCTTTCACCACCCCTTTCTCTTCTGAGAAATGTCTCAGAATATTTCTGTTAGCAAGAGTTTTAATGCTCCATTATGTTTCCAATTAAGGATTGTTGTATTTGCCTGCAGAAGCTGTGCAGCATGAAGGGAGATGCTGGCTAGGAAGCCACAGCCCAGGGACTACAAGTGTTTGACAAGCAGACTTAGCATCATGAGCTTGTGCTGGTGCAGGAGGTGTACGAGCAGCTTGGGCTGAAAGAGGAAACTGAAAAGAGGCTGTTCAGAGAAAATAAAATTACTTCAGAGGAGATAGATTTTTAAAAGCAAGGAAATGTACAGAATTGAAATGGTTATCGTTGCAAGAAATGGCTCTTTCAAAATGTCTGCAGTAGTGTTATTGCTCCATGATGCTTACAATCAAGTATTGTTGTATTTGTCTGCAGAAGTGTTGCAGCATGAAGGAAGATGCTGGCAAAGAACCTACATCCAAGTGACTATAATTTCTTGACACCAGACTTCCCATCAGGATCAGGAGTACGAGGTGAAATGGGTCCTTGGGGTACGAAGACAAGCTGAAATGATTCTGTGTAGAGCAAGTAAATGTACTTCAGGGAAGGTGCATTTTAAAAATATGGACATGCATGGAACTGAAATGGTTATGTTTGCAAGGGCAGGCTATTACAATGATTTATCACATCAAGAAAATAAGTGCCTTCAGTAAAAAAAAAAAAAGTTGAAAGTGGAGATAATTTTAAAGAAGAAAAAAATTACAACCTAACCCCAAAGCACCCAGTGGAACCACTCCCCAAAACCAAAGAACCCAACCAATCAACCAAATCCAAACTGGAAAGAAAAATTTTGCCATGCAGTCGAGAACCAAAAGGAAAATGACAAGTAATTTTCATCCCTGTGCTAGGTTTCACCATCCCCATTCTCTCCTTTAAAAAAATCTCACATTTCTGTTAGCACTCGTTTTACTGCTCCATTATGTTTAAAATCAAGGATTGTTGTATTTACCTACAGGATCTGTTGGGCATGAAGGGAGATGCTGCCTAGAAAGCCACATCCAAGAAACTATCATTTCTTGAAAAGCAGACTTAGCATCAGGAGAAGTAGGAGCAGCAGGTGTACTGGCTGCTTGGGATGAAATTGGAGGCTGAAAATTACCTGTTGAGTAAAAGTAAGTTTGAAAAAACCAGGAAATAGTCAGAACTGAAATGCTTATGGTTGAAAGGAAAGGCTATTAGAAAAATGTTAATGATTTCTAACAGAAAGAAAGGAAAAAGGATTTGGTGAAAAACAATGCAATTCAAAGAAGTCATAAAAGAAAAAAAATCCAAACTAAAACACCGCCCAGCCACAAAGACCACTTTGAAAAACCAAAAAGAATCCAACCAACCAAGCAGCTAAACCCAGAGTAATAAAAAACTATCTAAGCAAATAAAGGACCCATAGGGAAAAAAAAATCCTCCAGCGTTACTTTTAATCCCTGGGTTAGCCTCCAACATCCCCTTTCTCATCTTTAAAAAGTATTAGACCATTTCTGTTTGCATTAGGTTTCACGCTCCATTGTGTTTATAATTAAGTGTTGCGGGATTGGCCTGCAGAAGCTGTGCAGCATGAAGGGAGATGCTGGCTAGGAACTCACATCCCAGTGACTAAAATTGCTTGCAAAAGTGACTTAAAAGAAGCAGGACAAACAGGAGGTGTAGGAGCTGCTTGGGGTGAAACATAAGGCTCAGTATTATCTCTTGAGGAAAAATAGGATTTACAAAGCAAGGAAATGCACCAATTGGAAATGGTTATGGTTCAAAAAAAAAGCCTATTGCAGAATATGATAGGTTTGTAACAGAAATAAAGGAACACCAATTTTGCTATTTAAAAAAAACCAAAAACCAGAATGAAAGAAGCATGCAATTAAAAGAAGTAATAAAAAAAATGAAAATGCAAACATCCACACATCCACCTCAACTACTCCCCATGGATGTGGGCTCTGAACCCACATCCAAATGGCTATAATTTTTTCACCAGCAGACTTATAATCAATAGCAGGAGCAAGACCATTAGGTGAAATGGGTCCTTGGGGACACTGTGAGGAGTCTGTCCAGAGAAAGTAAATTTACTTCAGAGATGGTAAATTTGAAAAAGCAAGGAGTTGTATGGAATGGAAATGGTTCTAGTTGGAAGGAAAGGCAATGTAGTTTCCAACCACAGTAAAAATTCTGTGCAAACAGAACACCGGCAAATACGTTGCTTCCAGATGCAGTATAGTATCTGCTGGGTGAGTGGCCTTCAGTCGCAGTCTAGTATCTGCTGGGTTGGAGCGGTGGCCGGATTAGAGGAATGCCCAGGCTAGAGGAGAATCCCGGCACGCCATGTTCTTGTTTGAGGTCGCCACCTCCTTGATGATGGTGTCACGCGCACCTTCGTCAGCCACTTGCTGCTTGACTGCCTTCCTCAGCTTCTCGACGAAGTCGAGGAATGGCTCGTCCGCGCCCTGAAAGATCCTTGAGAAAGGGAGAAGAGGGGCCGCCCCTGGCAGCGCCAGGAAAGCCTTTTCCGCCGCCCGGACCGACTCCCGAAGCGCTTCTTGGGGAAGGACACTCGCCTGCGAGTGCCCGTCAACCCAGTTCCCAGTCCCCAAAAGCTGGTCGATAGCCAAGGGGTTACCCAGGAGATCAACCCCTGTGTGGGGCTGACCCCACAGGCCTGGGAGAGCTTCTGTCACTCCCCTCTTCCAGGCGGCCTCCCACAGTGTCCGCTCGGTGGGAGTGAGCAGACACGTGAAGAGGCGCCGGATGTCATAGGGGGTGACATCCACCTCGGAGAGTGTCGCCTGCAACACTCCCCGGAAGTATTCGCTCTCCCGGCCGTAATCTTTCTGGGCCTTGACCAGCTCTTTAATCTGCATATGGCTGAGGGGGACCCACTGACGACGCACTCCCCCACCCTCCTCGGGCTGGTAAATGACCGGGGCCGCGGATGGGACGGCGGCAAGCCCCGGTCTCCGGCACCCAACCCTCCCCCCCCGGACCCCGAAGCGTGGGAACCGGAAGAGGGAGTGCGGGAACCAGAAGGGGAGGTGAAGGAGGAGTGGCTGGGAACTGGGTGGTCCGATGACGTAGGACCTTCCCCGGAGGCGGGGTCAAGAGGCGGAGCGGAACTGAATGCGGGAGGGGGGGAAAAGGGTGGTGACGTGGGAGGAACCGTAGGAGGAGCCACCGTGGGAAAAATGGGTGGGGAAGTGGGAGGGAAAAAGGGTGGAGTAACGAGATGGGCAGATAAATGGGAGGAGTTTGAGAAAGGGCGTGAACCGACAGGTGACGTGGAGGAAGGGGTAGGGTATTGGGAGTGGCCGAGAGGCAGGAAGGGGTTGGAACTTGGGAGAAAAGGGTTCTGGGAAAGAGACGGGGGTTTTCCCGCCAACTCGGCCATGCGGTCGCCTCCATTTTGGACTCCAAGGGAGCCATTTTGTGAAGCCGGAGGCGACTGGGAACAAACTAGGGATTTTTCAACTGGGGTTCTACGAACTGGGGATTTGGGGACAGGAGTAAGGGAGGCAGGAGAAGCCGAGGAGTCCCCAAGAGTCTGGCCAGGACTCCTGGGGCGGGGGGGCCGGGACCTCCGAGAGGAGCCAGGGGACAGATGGGTGCCCTGCGCTTGGCTGGAGGAGCGGGCTGCTCCCCTCAGAATCCCAGTTTTGGATTTAGGATGTCGGGAAGATGAGTTGGGGCTAGAGGGAGAGGTACACGAACTGGGGCAACTTCTAAAACTAACAGATGCCCTTTCTGAGTTCCCTTTTTCCTTTAAGGTCTTTCTAATTTGAGCAACTAACCTTGCCAATTGGATAAGCGATGCGTCTCCTGGTCTAGTCAACTCCGAGAGCCTGAGTTTGACTCCCCGCCAAAAGGCAGGATCTTTGACTAGATCGGGAGAGACCTCCGGGAACTCTGAAACGAGCCATTTCACCAGCTTCTTAACTTCAGCTTTGTTATAAGAACAACCCCCCCCAACAAGGATTCCCCCAACTTGGACAACAAGCCCCTTTTGGGCCGCGGAAAGCCTAGCACCCATGGCTTGAAGAGATCTTACAGTCCGCGACCTAACTAAAAGCCCTCCCCGTACCGGAAAGGAAAACGAAAAGGGAAAAAGGGTGACTACCCACCAGCCCCTGGAAAACTCAAGGGAGGGCGACGAAACACCCGGGGAAAAAGGATAACAGCAGGGAGAGTGGCGAAACACTCACAAGTCCGGTGGCAGTCAACGGAAACCGGGACGGAGCGGGACCTGCGACTGGACGGCTCCGGGTGCAGGAGTTGTCGTCCGGATCCCCAGGGAGCGTTGCCTAGAAGGCCTGCTCAACCGTGGGGTAGCGCTGCGGCCAAAGAACTGAAGAAGTCCGGTCCGTGGGGTCCGTGCACTGATGGTAATCCAAGCTCTACTGACCGTCGCTGGTCAGGAGCTGCCAAGAAGAGCAGAGGGGCCCCACGTTGGGCGCCAGCACTGGAGCGGTGGCCGGATTAGAGGAATGCCCAGGCTAGAGGAGAAGATGCGAGTCCAGCCAGACTCCAGCTAACCAACACTCCCTCGGCCCGAAGCCAAGGGCTTGTGCTGAACCGTGGGTCGGGTTCACGGGCAGACGGCTGCAGATGGAGAAACTCCGATGTCGCAGGGTGAAGAAAGAGGCGACTCTCCAACTCCTCTGGGGTAGCGAGTTTAATAGGGAGCAGAGGGATGGGAGGATGAAAGGGATGAGAGCTGGAGAGCCCCGAGCCCTCTGGGGACCCGGATTATAAAGACTAGAGGAGGGGTCTGGGATAACAAATCACAGTTCAGGGACGGGAGATACATTTAAGAGTGACAAGAGAAAGGGGCCAATAGAACAGCGTTGGAGGTGGAGATCCGGCCCCACAGCCAATCACCCGACACCCTAGCCAGAAGATTCTGGAAAAAGAGGCAGGGGTGCCGAGTGACGGGCAGGTAGCCAGAGGAGGGGACTGAACATTACATAACAGGTAACTAGGGAAACAGGGGAGGGGTACAATGATTGACAAATAACTGAACAATGGACTAGACCGTTAACCTGAACAAAGGGGGGGAAACCAAACAGGCAAACACAAACCACAACACTGGGTGATGTACTGAAGGCTGAGCTGCTTCCAGACACAGAATAGGTTCTGTCGGGTGTCATGATTCTGTAGCCTGGGTCGGTTCCAGACAGAGTATAGCTTCTGTATCTCTGACATCCCCACTATTTAGAAACACGCCAGGGACAGCCAGGGCTGGAAGTGCTGCTCCGCCCAGCCCGGCCGCCAGCTGGGACCCAGCACAGGGACAGGGGACACAGGGGGCACCGGGGGAAAAGCAAGAGGTGAAAAAGGCAGCCGAGGGGGGAAAGCTAAAAATGCAGCCTAGGCCTGGAGCAGTGGCCGGTAGAAAGTGAAACGCCCAGGCTAGCAAGTGTCCAGCCCACCTCCAGCCAACAAGGCACTTCCCTGACACAAAGTCCGGGCCTTGTGCCTAAGCGATGTCAGGCTTGCGGATGTTTGGCCGTTGTAGGAAACTCCAAAGTCGTAGGACTGAATGAAGAAGCGACTCCCAGGTCCTTCGGGGTAGGAAGGTTTTTTGGCAGGAGAAGTGAGCAGGGGAAGGAGGAGAGCCCAAGAGCCCTGAGGTTTTCCCCACCTCAGGTTTTAAAGGAAATGGGAGGGGTGAAGGATAACGAATCAAAGAGGGGAAGGGAAGGATACATTTGGGATTGACACAAAGGGAGAACCAATAGAACACAGTTGCGGGTGGGGCCCCAGTCCCTGAGCCAATCACCCGGCACCCTGGCCAGAAGATTCCAGAAAAAGAGGCAGGGCTGCCGAGTGACAGGCAGGCAGCCAGGGGAGGGGAACAAAATGATACATTAGATAACAATAGCAACGTGGGAGGGGTTCTAGAGACTGACAAGATCTGGGAACTGGGCAGAACCATCTACATAACAATGGGGGAAACAGGACAAACATAGAACAAACCACAACATAGGCCTACACAGCTCAATCCAGGAATCTAAACTTCCGCATAACTCTAACTAAATAAGTATGCGCATCACTAAATCTATATCTAAGCATCTAAATGTAAGCATCTAAATGTAAGCGTCTAAATGTAGGCATCTAAATGTAGACGTCTAAATGTAACTCTATAAATATATAAATGTAAATCAAAATCTATAAATGTAACTGATTCTTTCCCATCTATAACAATAAAAATCAATTTAACTGTATAGATGTATATATATACACATATAGACACATCTCTATAAATCTATAAATGCAACCATATGCATATAGAAATAGAATTGTAGAAATCCATAAATCTATGTATGTACTAAGGGATTCCACCTGCCCAATGGTCACAGGCTCTCCCTCTGATTCTTCTTCTCATGCAGGGCAGCTGTCCCGGCAAGGCAGACCAGCTAGAAGTCTGGAAGCAAAGGGAACACTGGGTCAATATTGGACTCTGTGCATCTTTCCCTTTGGAAGTAACTGTCCTTCTATCAAAGTCTGTAAAAGATGGCCAGAAAGGCAGACTCTCACTTGCAGTTTCAAGCCTGCTCTTCAAAGAGCCAGATTCCAAGTGTTCAAAACTTGTGAAGTTTTGAAGTATCTCAATAAACTCAAAGCCCTGACAGTGCAAAGGGCCCCCATGAGAGCTTGAAACACAGACAGTCCCAGCTGCCACAAAGAAGCCCAGCCTTGCTCAAGAATGCAGATCCAAAGTGCTCTATCTCTCCTTTAGTTCTCTCTAATTTAAAGGTGTAATTTCAGTTTTTCCTTGAGCTGCTGGATTTGTGACTAATGATTTTGTTGGCCTCAGAGCTTCTGCTCCTTGTATTTTTATTGTATCTCACTACAGCTATCAGCAGACTGGTACTACAATGATTTAATGCTTGGAAACAAAAAGCTCAGACTTCTACATTCATTTTTTGCTGGGCTTTTCCTCTCTTGCTTCAAGAGTCACTCAGTGTTGCCTCCAGAGCACTGACACCCTGCAGCAAACTTATCCATGGACATCAGCACAAAACTGGGACACCCAGCTGGGTGACACAAGTGCCACAAGGTCAGGTTTATTTCCTGCTCTCTTGCCCCAGCAGAGGACTCAGTGTCAGAGCCTCTGGAGAAGCGTGAAGGGCAGGGCTCAGGCAGGTTGTGTCAGTGCAGGATTTGAACTCAAGGCACCAGGAAGCAGCAAGCCTGCAGACAGGAACTCAACCCTTCTCATCTCCCTTCCTGCCAGAGGCAGGCTCAGAGCAGCCATCTCACACCTCTCTAAACCAATGGGGGCTCTATCCTTCCCAAGCTCCTTGGGCTCCTGGGAATTGTTCCTGTAGCTCTTGGTGCCAGGCAAAGCTCCCTCTGCTGCAGCTCTGTCCACAGGCTCCCCTCCTGAAGACTCAGGGCCAACAGTAATATTCCCCTTGAAAGAGAAAGAGAGAAAGGGAGAAAGGAAGAGAGAGGAAGAGAGAAAAATAGAGAAAGAGAAAGAGAAAGAGAAAGAGAAAGAGAAAGAGAAAGAGAAAGAGAAAGAGAAAGAGAAAGAGAAAGGAAGAAACCGTTTGTCTCCAGTTACACAAAACACCTGGTCCAACAACTCCATGGCTCACACACTTAATCCCTTTCTCCTGACAAGAACTCTGTGCTGCAAAGCCCTTCAACAGTCAAAAAATTTTGACTTCTCAGACACAGTCCAAAAGCGGTCAAAGCTGACAGTGTTGAACTGTGGGGTGAACAGTGCCCACAGCCAATGTCCACGCCACCCGCAGCTCCCACCCTGTCTCACCAGCTCTGGGCGGCTGCCCGGTGCAGAAGAGGGCACCGCCCACTCATTGTGGAGCTGCTGGAAGCGGCTGTGGCCATCCCGCCCCGCTGCCAGCTGCTGCCTGATGGCCACGCTCCAGTGCTTGATGCGGACAAGGAAGTTGGGGCGGTCACAGTGATGCTGTAGTGGAGCCAGGCCCTGGCATTGCCTGACGCAGCTGAGCCCACCCAGCCTTGCACCCAGTGGAAGCTGTAGCGGTGGAGCTGGAGCATGAAGCTGCGGAACTGCGCGGCTTGGAAGGAGTACAGGGCCACCCAGCAGGCATCGCCCGGGCTGAGCAGCTCCCACTGGAAGAGGGAGCAGTTGATGAGCAGCCCATGGGCACGGCTGTCCCAGCGCACAGAGCGGAGTGGGGGCTGTTCACCAGGCGCCACAGCTTGGCAGGGAAGGTGCTGGTGCTGAGCCCGGCGGGCAGCGGCAGCTCCGCCATGGCACCAATCGCCGACTGTGGCCACGATGCCCGCAGCGCAATGGCCGCAGCTGCACCAGCGGCGCACGGCCTGAGGGGGGCGCTGCGCTCCAACGCAGGCCGGACTTGGTGGGGACGAGCGCGGCAGAGCCGGGGCTGCGGGCACAGCGCGGGCGGGGCGGCTCCGCAGCTGGCTGGGCTTTGCATGGCAGGGAAGGGAAGGGCAAGGCCCGGTATGGCACGACAGGGCAGTGGAAGCCCCTGGCGAGGGCACTGGGAGCAGTGACAGGCTCTGTCCCCACGCTGCATCCCGTGCCTGGGTAACCATCGGGGACAGAGAGGAAGGACATTGCTCTGTCTTGGCTGGGGAAAGGATGAAAAGGGGGTGTTAGAAAATATTCATTTGGTCTCCTTTTCAGCAGACTAGCTGGTTTTATCTCACCATGTCTGCCTGTCTTTGCCAGAGTTGGCACATTTCTCATGATTTGGAGTCAGCTACAGCAGCAGAAAGGGGCAGCAATTTTGTCAGCAGTGTCATGAAACCTAAAGTGTTGCCCCATGGATGGATGTTGCTTTCTCCAAGGGATTTTTGGCCTAGAGTTGTAGCCAACTCACGCTGGTATCTTCCCAAAGGGCACTGCCTTTTTCTTTCCTCAGGAATCACTGCTTCTTTTTCTTCTCCCCTTCTGGGGAGAGCTCCAATGCAAATGCCTCCTGTGGCCAACTCTTGTCACTGCAGACTGACAAAGGAGATCTTGCAGTGGAGAGAGACTCCCTAGAGCTGTTGTGGAGAGCTGAAGGGGGAAGCTTTGTCCCTTAGTCTAGAAGTCTTGTTGGGGATGTGAAAAACAACTGCTCACCTTGAAAATTTTAAAAGGTTTATTAAACCTTAACAAAAATGCAACAAAGGATTGCATAAGGAAAAAGCTACAGCGCTGGGAACCGCCCCTCATGCACACCATGTGGCCAGTTCATCTCCAAGATCAATGCTCAGTCTTTTATAGCCCTGGGGGTTACATCAGCGAGCCCTGGCCTCTCCCAAAGTCTGTCAGTCAGCTCTTCTTTGCCATTTATTGGTGGAAACTGCTTTCTTGTAACTGGCTTGGAGGTCAGGTGTTGCCATGCCACACCCCCTAAGCAACAAGCTTTTCCATTCCCAACTGCCCCATGTAAGGGACACGTGTGCACACCTTCTTTCTGCCTGTCCTAGACAGCCCCGGCTGTCTGATGGCAACAATACAGGGGGAAAACAGAGGACATCTAAACTACAATAACATAACTATACTTATCTCTACAGCCTTTCTTAATATTCACACAATAGTTATCTTTTAATTGCAAGAGCAAATCATCTCATTATCCATCTATAACAGGAGCTTCATGTGTTCACCCTGGCAGTAAATTCTTGGGTATCATGATTATGAGCCTGGATTTACCCAGGCTTTTAAGTGGAGAAAACTTGGAGACATTTTTCCATGCAGTTCCTAGAAAACAAAGCTACATTTTCAGTGGAGGTTCTATTGTATTTTGATTCGTCTCTGATGGACTTGTGGGTTTATTTGCTGCTGGAGTTGAAAGGAGTTGATCAATAGTTACCTCATGTAAGCATGAGTTGGTTAACTATTAAGAGTCAGCAAGTATTAAGGACAAGCCTAAGAAGGAGGATGTGCCTCAGCCTTGTCAAGATAAGAGAAACAGGATGCACGTTGTTAAGATGAGAGGAAGAGAACCTGTTGAAACTGATGCAGAAACTGCTGATGAAGGACTGCCTGTGCTTGAGAAAGAATGGTGAAAAGTGCAAAGTGAGGAAGACTCCTGGCCTTCATCGCAGTGACCCCTGAGAAAGACTTGTAGCCTTCCTCAGTACAACCACCAGAGTTCACCATGCTTGCTTGTCAACTATGCTAATGATATTAATGACTTTGGAGAAATCATTTGTATAACCACGCCTATCCCAAGGAATGTAATGAATATGCATGAAATCTGACCATAAACTGTGCTGTGTAAAGTGCTGAATGTATGTGTTAGGAGGAGCAATCCCCCAGATACTCAGCGCTGAATAAAGCAAATACCCACCTCACTGATTCAGTCTCTGAGGTGACTCTGGGATCACTGTTGGAGTGAATCAGAGTAGTTGCTGGATACGAATCATTTTGAGTAATGTGCTAGAAGAAAATACTCAACTGAGAGGTTGAGCATCTTTTGTTCACAAATAGTAGTGGCTTTCCAAAATGTTGTTAGGGTTAATAATTCTATGCTTTGGGGTTTAATTTTGTTTTATTTTGGGGCTTTTCTTTCCAATGGTTTACGAATAGCTAGCATAGAGTTTTGAATAAGAGACTGCCTGTGACAGTGTTCACAGGGGTTTTCAGGTGAGGGAAGAGATGAGAATGTTGACTCCATGTTCAGCGGGCTTGATTTATTATTTTATGATATACATTATGTTAAAACTATACTAAAAAGAATAGAAGGAAAAGTTTCATCTCAGCAGGCTAGCTAAGCTAAGAATAGAAAGGAATGAATAATAAAGGTTTGTGTCTCGGACAGAGAGTCCAAGCTAACTGGGCTGGGATTGGCCATTAATTATAAACATCCAAGATGGGCCAATCACAGATGCACCTGTTGCATTCCACAGCAGCAGATAATCATTGTTTGCATTTTGTTCCTGAAGCCTCTCAGCTTCTCAGCAAGAAAAATCCTAAGAAAGGATTTTTATTGAAAAGATGTCTGCAACATGTCACCTTTTTTTATTTAGTTAAATTAAAAAGAAAAATGTTCATAATTTTTTCTGCTGGGCTCATGCAGAGGAAAGAACAAACACTTGACAGGTTATCTGTTGCCAATCAAACCTCAATCAAGTGCTGGTGTGGAGGGAACAGGGAAGTTCTTCAGCTGTAGAACATAAAATTCTATCATATCATTAAAACAATCTTACAATATAAGAAAATGCAAAAACAGTGTAGAGAGCTTTTTGGATAATTGGTTAGCTGAGAAAGGACATTTCGATGTGATACCGATGGATAAGGATAGGGGAAACAAGCTGGGGATTATGTAACTGGTGTCCAATCACTGACAAAGGTCATAGTGACCTTCGCTGAAACGGGAAGACGGGGGAGAAAATCGCTTGCCAGAAAATGTAGATATCCTAGGTAGAGAAGTTAGAAGAATGCAAACATAGAAACAAAATAACCATTAGAGCATAGAAGTAGGTGTGGTTGATCTAAGTGTGCTTTAACCAATAATGAGCTCAGCTTTTGCAATATGTATAAGCTTCATTAACACCAATATAAATATGTGTGAGCTTTCAATAAACTTTGGGATTTGCCATCCACACATATTGTGTGAGGCATTTCTTCCGCCGTTCATGACAAAACAGTGCAAAGAAATTTCAAGTCCAAACAGCTGAGTTTCAGGAAAAGTCCATGGACTGAAGATGTTCCTCTATGACATCTCTGAAAGTCCCTTTTGGTCGTGAAACAGGCTTGCAGAATCCTGAAACAACAAACTGCTAAAGAAAAATCCATCAATAGTTATCAAAAATCCATTGACAGTCATCAAACAATTTCAAAATTTTGAGAAAATTTCTGGAATATCTTGGCTACAGCCCTTTATTGAACAACTTGGGCTGAAGCTAATTTTTGGTTCTTCAATGCTTTTGAGCTGCTGCCAGCTCTTTAAAACCCTTTTTACTTAATTTAATTTTTTTTTCTCCGGAAACAGCAGCAGCAGCAAACAGCCTGAGAGACCCTGGGGGAATCCTGGCCCTCTTGGAAGGATCAGGAACCCCAGACCTGGCCCACAAAATGGTGGCCCAGGACCTGAAGGGGGAAGCAAAGCCCCCAAACCCAACAGAAGGCTGGGCGGTGGCCCTGGCCCAGGGAACCGAGCCAAACAGCCCAGGCCTGTCCCGCGAGGCGGGCTCTGTGTTCTCACAGCCTGGCACCCTGCTGCCAGTGCGATGGCAGAATGAGTGACCAAACGCTTCCTTCTCCCCGAACCACCGACACATCAGCAGTGGGGGAATAGAAGCTGTCCCGAGAATCTTTATCTCGGGTCTGGGGATATGTTTTCCCCACAGCAAGAAAGCGGTGATCTCTTCCTGCTGTTTCCTCTGCCTCTGCAATGCAAATGCAAAAGGTGTTCCTCCCATCTGCCTCCCGGTCTGGGGACCAAAGGCAGAACTTTCGGGAGCCACCTCCCCCTCACCGCTGGGGCACACGAGGGACGGCAGGCACCCTGGAACCCCCCAGGGGAAACCAGCGACCAAACACACACCAACCCACCAAAAATGCTGATTTTGAAAGCAGGCAGCCGGGCTGCACCCGCACTCGGCTGCTGAGCCACACCTCCTCCACAGAAGGAGAGGCTGGCCGCCGGAGCCACTGCCGCAGGGTCAAACGGCTCGGGACGGTCCGAGCTCGGACATGCTGCCGGTTCCAGGGCAGCCTCTGACGCAGACACGGAGGACGGAGTCCCTGAAGGCGGCAGAACCGCCGGGGCGGGCGGTGGGGGCAGCAGGGGTGCGTGGGAAAAGGCCACCGTTGTCTCACTTGGCTCCGGGAATGGCAGCGACCTCTGTCCCTGCGGGAGGGGATGGCGGGGACAGCACGGGGTCTGCAGCAGCTCCTGCCCCTGGCACCAGGATCGGCCGCGGAAGCGCAGTTGCAAAATCTGGTGGAGTCCGCATGGGAGGCGGCAGAACAGCTGGGGGAAGTGGCGGGGGCGGTGCCAGGTCGGCCCTGGGTGCATCCGTAGGCAGCGCAACGTTGGACACTCGCTGCCGGTGACCGCCAGTGTCGCCGAGTGCGTTGCCTAGCAACACAGGCGGAGCCACAGGAAGTGCTGCTTCTGAGATCGGCCGCGCAGGCGCGGGCGGGGCCACCGCGGCCGGAGGCCCCACAGGCTCTGCTGGAGGGATGCCCGCGGGAGGGGCCACGCGGGGAAGCGCCCGCAGCCGTTGGGGCAGCCCCGCAGGCTCGGGAGGCGGGGCCCCGGGGACCGGTGCCGCCCCCAGCTCTGGGTGGGGCGGGGCCTGCAGGGCTGCCAGGGGCAGCGCAGCCCACTCAGATTCCCCCTGAGAGCAACGAGGGGCAGGAAAAAGCGGCTCCGTCTGAGCATGCTCCAAAGATGCAGGAAAAAAAACTTCTTTGGCTGTGGGCAAAACTTTGCCCCCCTGCGAGTCAGGGGGGCTGGGAAGCAGCAGATGGTCTCCCTCCAAAGGGTCTTCTCCCGTGGGAACTGGGAGGAATGGGGCCTGCCCCCTGCAAGCAGCAACCCACTGAAAGGAAGCTGCTTTCTGTTTCAAGACCGGGAAAAGTGTCCTGAATGATGGATAAATGTGTGGGTATCCAAGTCCAAGGGCCAAGGCGGCTTCAAAAATGGATTCCATGCATTCTCATATGAACATATCAAGGGCATAGGGCACATCCTTAAAAAACCCATAGAACTTTGCCCATCGAAAAAACTCCTAGAAATGTCTCTTCACCATAGGAACATTGTCCTCTTCACCCCATTTTTGCCAGAGGGCAATAAGTTTCTCCTCCGAGGGGGAGAAATGAACCTCTGCCTCTGTGGGGACCCTCCCCCACATGTGCAGCTACAATCTGCGAAGGGCAGCATCTTCAGGAAGGGAAAAGCTAACAGTACCTTGTGACGGTGTCCACCAGGCTCTGGCTGACTGCTTGGTGCTGCTGAACTTTCCAGACATCTTCCCTGGAGGCTTTTCAAAAGGTTCTCTTTGTGGTCAGCCTTAGCTGTGAACTCTATCCAAATCAGGATCTTCAGTTCTTCATCTCCCGGCTAGAATCCACCTCTGTGGTCACTTGGGAGGTGACCAACAATGCCACACACCTGGGGGTTACCCAGTGTAGCAGCTCCTCTGGGGTCTCACCGTGTGATGAATTTCTTCCTCAGTCGAGGGTCACCATCTGTGAGAGTGTTCACAGGGGTTTTCAGGTGAGGGAAGAGATGAGAATGTTGACTCCATGTTCAGAAGGGTTGATTTATTATTTTATGATATATATTACTTCAAAACTATACTAAAAAGAATAGAAGGAAAAGTTTCATCTCAGCAGGCTAGCTAAGCTAAGAATAGAAAGGAATGAATAATAAAGGTTTGTGTCTCGGACAGAGAGTCCAAGCTAACTGGGCTGGGATTGGCCATTAATTATAAACATCCAAGATGGGCCAATCACAGATGCACCTGTTGCATTCCACAGCAGCAGCTAACCATTGCTTACATTTTGTTCCTGAAGCCTCTCAGCTTCTCAGCAAGAAAAATCCTAAGAAAGGATTTTTAATGAAAAGATGTCTGCGACAAATGCCAATTGTGGTACTTTAAAATAGGAAGGATTCCATAATAAATAATGGAAGTGGAGTTTTTGTTGTAGTAGTGCAAAAATGTATTTAGTGATGTAGTCAGTCAATTCTGCATATAAATATTCAATTAATATAGCATTAAGAAATATTCTAGGTGTATAGGCAGTCTATTATTAACAAGATTTTCAGTGTCTGCAAGTTGGTGTATCAAGGATCTCTATTTACTGCTTCCTTCTAATTTGTACTGTTTCCAGTTTGGGGTTGCTTTTTTACTGGGTTGGTTTTTTTTTAAATCTCAACATTTGAGTAAAATCTCTCTGCAGTGATCTTGTCTTTATGTTTTAGGCAGACCTGAGTCACTGCCATCAGGATTGAATTGTTCTTGGGAACCGTGGTGTGAAAATGCTTAAGGGCAGTCTCAGACACACAGCTGCATTGTTTGCTGTTCTAAATCCCATACTTAAATAGTTGATGTGAGTCTGTGCCAGTGCCATCTCATAACAACCCCAGTAGTGCTGGCTTACAGATGAATCCTGTGAGAAACAAATTTGAGATGTCTTTCAAGAGATGCTCCTAAACAAGAGATTTGTAGTCTGTACTTTGACAAGATCTGTAGAGTTTTTTGGGAACTGGGTAAATGGTGATCTGCTGGTGAATCACAGGCATCCTTTACAAACCATTAGTGTGGCTGACCTTGCTGGATCAACATCTCCCTCAGATGCAATGCTCATTTAACTATTGGCATTTTGTAGCACTTTTCCCTGTGTCCCATTAAAATATCCCCATGGACAAGGTTCTACATTGAGGCTGAGGTAAGGGAGATGGGGGTTTTGCCCAAAATCTTTGCATTGTTTCACATTCTGTTGTAAGTTAGAACTTTGTTCTGTGGCACTTGAAACAAACTTTTTAAGAAACAGTCTCTAACTGGTCTGGCTGCAAACAATTCATTTTCCATGTCACTGCCCCTTATGCAGTAGGATCTGCACTGTGACTGTAAACCCTGATTATTCTCCCCTGATGTCAGTAAAGTCAGCAACAAGAAGAAAACCACTACAGTTCTTAGTTCATGTGGAGGCGGCCGGTCGGGGATGGCTTGACCTGGGTGCCTCAACCTTCCCAGAGAGAGGTCCCGCAAGAGACAGCTTTGTAGGAGCCTTAGGCAGTCCTTCAGCCTCAGGGTAACCTCAGCAAGGGGTAGGCAGCTCAGCTCTTAGCAGTGATTTCAGCTCTGCCTTGCGAGGTGTACCCTGGCCAACAGAGGGACAAAGAGACAGGAGCACCGTGTGGCTGTTCCGCAGAGGTGCCTTTATTCCAGCACCCCGCGAAGGACGCCGGTGACGGCAGCTCCCTCCTGAACGGGGCAGAAACTGGGGGTTTTGTGGGGAAAAGCGGGGGTGGTACAAAGGGGAAAAACCAATCGGTCCCAACAAATCTGCATGGGGTTCCAAAGCATGCTGGGAACTCACCATGACCACGGAGGATTTCTCAATCCATGAGAGTTTGAGAAGATCTTATCATAGCCCATTCAAGGGATACCTTTCCAAGGGAGAGGGCCCATCTGTCTCCACAAGTTCATATATACCTGAACATCCTATTTCTGGCCCTCTAAGGTACATAATCATTCATGGGATCACAGTTTAAACTCAACAAACCAACACCTTAAGACTGAGTGTGAAATACATAGAAATGTTCATGTATGATGTTGTTTGCCTTTACAGTATGTGCTTCTAAACCAGTTATTTTCCTTTCTGAATACAGGTTTTTTCGTTGGTGGTGGCTATGTTGATTAAATTCATGTCTAATAACTGAATTCATCCTAAGAAATTAACATTTACATCTGTTGTATATCCTAATCTAGATGAAGAAAAGTGGACAGCCCCTTGATTTTTGAGATATTGTTTCTGGGGAAATGTAGGTGCCCATTTGACTTGTGGATCTTGGTTGGAGCTGATTTGAAGATATATACTCATCTTCCCAGCAAGGCTGGCATTTAATGCTGAAATCTGTCCTTAGCAAAAGGGTAACCAAATGAGGACTGAACGCTGGAATTCCACAGAAAAAGCAAAGAAAGGTGTTTTGAAAAAATGGAGAGGAAGAACAGCCAAGGCCCCAGTAAACTTGCTGAAAGGGCTTTTTAAAGGCATTAAAGTGTTTCTTTTACTCCAGGTTAAATGCATGGGAGAAAAACCAAGAAGATATTCTCAAGGGTACAAACAACTTTACTGGGAAACTTTAGTAAATCAGCGAGCTTTGGGAAGAGATTTGGGCCAAGACTCAATCAACATAAAACACTTCTCAGAGCATTAACTTGACCCATTCCACTCAGCAAACTTTAAACCCATTTGATGTTAAGGTACTCAAAATGTTCCAAGAAGAGGCAATTAGAAGAAGAAGAAGAAGAGAAAGAGAGAAGATATACAGAAAAGCACACACATAGATACAAACTCCTGAGTTTCAGCAGTGTTCAAATAGATGCTTCAAGATGAAGATAGCATCAGGCCTCGTGCTGAGCCTTACATACCCCTGGGCTTTCATGGGCCCAAGCCCCGGCTGCCACTTCTGGTCATTTGGCCACTCAGAAGCTGGGTCAGGGGCTCCAGGGCTGGAGCGTGGGGCGTTTCCTCCAGTGTGCCAATGGCTGGCAGCTCAGCCAGGTGGGGATGCAGGCCCTTTGGGGGGTGTGAGGCAGTTCTCTGCCTTGCCTGGGGAAGGCCTGACCTTTCCTCCTCCACACACAGGTGTCCCAAAAGCTCTCACCACAAGAAATTCTGCAAAGATAAATCTGCTCTAGTTTCAGGTGGGCAAGTTCTCAAACAGAATAGAAGGGCTGATGTTACTTTGATCCTCTTGTAGGCACCTCCAGTTCATATTTATTAGAAGTGAGCAATAAGTACTATGACCATGACTAGAGGGGTTCTGTCCCCAGCTGAGGGGAGGAAAGAGACAGTCAACTCTCCAGGGCTGTGTGGACTGATGGCCTGGCCCATCAGACCCACAAGAGCAGGTGGCTTTTGTCGACACCGGTGCAAAATGTACCCTGATGCCATTGAGCCGTGTAGGGGCAGGATCCATCTCTGTTCCTGGGGTGACGGGGAATCCCAACAGCTGACTGTACTGGAAGCTGAAGTGAGCCTTCAGCTGAGCTGGCCACAAATGGCAAAACAGCCATGGCCCAGAGCCCTGTGTGTCCTTGGCATAGATTATCGCAGCAGAGGGTGTTTCAAGGGCCCAAAAGGGCATCATTGGGCTTTTGGGATAGCTGCTGTGGAGACAGAGGAAATTAGAGAGCTGGTCCCTGATGCCTCAGGGGATGCTTCTGCTGTGGGACTGCTGAGGGTCAAAGAACAAAGGCACCGATCGCTACCACACCAGTGCATTGTCAGAAACACAGCCCCAGGGGACTGCGCGACGCCATCCATGAGATGGTTCATGAACGGGAGAGCCCAGGAGTGCTCAGCAAGACTCGCTCAGCCTGTAGTAGTCCTGTATGGCCTGTGCATAAGTCCAAGGGAGAGTGGAGACTTACAGTGGAGTATCATGGCCTGAATGAAGTCACATCACTGGGTGCTGCCATGCTGGATGTGCTCAATCTTCAGTGTGAACTGGAGTCCATGGCAGCAAAGCGGTACCACCATAGACAGAACTCATGCATTTTTCTCCATTTCTTGATCAGGACAGTGCAGGCACGGTTTGCTTTCACCTGCAGAGGAATCCAGTGTAGCCCAGGGCTGGAAACACAGCCCCCCACTATTTACCATGGCACTGGAAAAGGGCGAGGCTCCAGAACATCTGCAGCACATCCATCATACCATTGTATAAGACAGCACAGCAGAGGAAATGTTTGGAAAGGAGAGAAGATAATCCAGATCCTCCTGAAAGCTGGTTTTGTCAGAAAACGAAGTAAGGTCAAGGGAACTTCACAGGAAATTCATCTTTTAGGAGTAAAATATCAAGATGGATATCCTCTGATTCCAATTAATTCAGTCAACAGAATAGCAGATCTGCCCCCACCAACCAGCAAGAAGGAACACAAACTTTCCTAGGCCCTGTGGGTTTTTGAAGAATGTGTATTCCAGAGTACAGATCAGATGTGACATGGAGGAATAATTTTAAGTGGGGTCCTGAACAAATGAAACTGTTTATGCAGTAGCCCTTGGGGCAGTCAGGAGAGGAGAAGATGTTGACAATCTAGTGGATTGACCCTGGATGCACCCCGGCCAAAGCCAGTGTAACATTCCCCTCTCCCAAGGGGGCAGGTAAGAGAAAATATGGAGGCAGGCTGAGGGCATGGTGCTGTGACAGGACCAGCTGCCCCTGCTGCCCGCTCTGCCTATGGCATCTGCTGCTCTGTGGGTGTGCAGCTGCAGCAGGAAGCTGTGGGAAGAGGCGCTGCTGCCATGGCCCCATGGCTCTGGGACCCCATGGGGCTGTGTCCCCAGCACCTGAGTGCCACCCACGGTGGGGCTTATGGGGAAGGGCATTAGAAGGGAGAGAAAGCAGCACACAGAGATTTTGTGAGGGAAATAACAATTTATTTCCTTTTCCTTGAAAAAAGGGTTGAAAGAGCCCTGCTAGAGCTGCCAGTGGGGCAGCCTCTGGCAGGCCTGGGGAGAGCTCTAGGGCTGGGTCCCCTCTTTTGTCAGATATGCTGGGGCCCAAGGGACAGTCAGTCCCTGCCCTGGGAGCAGAGGGGCTGTGACTGCTGCCCTGGGCAGGGGGAAGCCTCTGATGTACCAGCTTCCTCCTCCTCATCAGAGCCTGTGGGGCTGCTGTCGGGAGTCCCTTGCTGGGAACTGCTGGAGCTGCAGCTGTTGGGGCTGCAGCTGTTGGAGCTGCAGCTGCAGCTGCAACTACAACTGCAGCTGCAGCTGCAGCTGTTGCTGCTGAAGCTGGAGCTGCTGAAGTTGCTGGAGCTGGATGTCCTGGAGCTGGAGATCCTGGAATTGCTGGAGCTGGAGCTGGAGCTGGAGCTGGAGCTGGAGCTGGAGCTGGCCACAGGGCTGTTGTTGTCATCCCTGACAGCAGCAGAGGGCAGAAGCCTCTGGACCTCCTCACGGCATTGGCCCATGACGATGCTGATGACATCATGGACCAGTGGTGCCGTGTGTTCCTCGAGGAGAGGCTGCAGCACCTGGACCAGCATCTCAGCATTTGGCCCGTAGATGCAAAGGCCATGCAAGATGCTGCTCTCTACGGCGTCTACCACCCACCACCAGCCCTGGAATATTCCCTCCAGCCTCTCATGCAGCCAGGGCCTCATGGAGTCCAGGAGATGCTGTCGTTGACGGAAAATTTCTGCCCAGACCTCAGGCAGGACACTGCCCACAAACTCCAGCCTTGATCCTTCCTGCTCTGCTGGAGACACTATCTCCTGTGGAGGAGGGGAAGGGGACGCCACAGGAGGATGGGAGCTGTTCTCATCCAGGCTGCCGAGAGCTCTCCCTCCCTGGCTGCTGCCATCTAGCAGCTCCTCAGGGACTGTGATGGATGTCTCCAGATAGTCGTCTTCTCCATGATCAGAAAATCGGACAGTCACTATTGTTCTTCTGCAGAGTGGGCACACTGGATTTCTCTGTGTCCACCGCAGGATACAGCCCAGGCAAAACTGGTGGTGACAGGGCAGAGTAGAAGCCACGTCCTCACAAGTGTCCTGGCAGATGGCGCAGTTGCTGTTGCTCTCTGTGGACATTTTTGTGCTCTGCAGCAGGGTCGTGGAGAGATAAGGATCAGGGGCTGTTTGCCCTCACTGCGGTCACCTCCCGCAGGAGGGAGAGGCCATGGGCACTGGCTGTCCTGGGGCAGGGAGGAAGAAGTGCCAGGCCCCTGGAGAAGGCCACCCTCCCAGCTCCCTGAGTCCTGTCACACACCCCACAGCCGCCCCAGAGGGACATTTTCCCCTCACAGCTCACCCTCAGTGCTGCATCTGCAGTGCTTGGCTGCCTGAAGCACGCAGGGCAGTGAGACAGGAGTGATGGCTCTGAGACTGGCACCAAGATCTGGCAGTAACAGCCACCACCCAGCACTAGAGCAGCCTGCCTTGATCCTCCACTCCACAATGTTGCTTGGATGGAGTTCAGGCTGGAGCCAGACTGACCCAGGCACTGCCAACTGAATATAAGCAGTGAGGGACACAATGTCATCATCCCTTCCTTCTGTGATGTCACAGTCCACTGCTCAGTGACATCAGCCTTCACTCACCAGTGACAGCAAATCTGGCATTTCACCTTCTGGTACACCCAAGATAAGCAGGGAGGGAAGTAAGGTCACAACTCATTGCTAAGGGATGTCACAGTCCACAGGCTGGCAACATCAGCCTCCTCCACCCGGTGTTGTCACCGCAGGCCTTCCATCCCTGTACGTACATGGTGTTGGAGAAAAAAAAGAAATATAATTTCTTGTTTCCAACTTCTACATTCCCATATTGCTCTCCCTTGGTCACCTGCATCATGTGTCTGTGGCCATGTGTCTCATCATGCTTTAAAGTTCTCTCTGGAATACAGTGACAGGACACATGGGGATAATTCAAAGCTCTGCCAGGAGAGGTTGTTATTGAAATTGGCCAAATAGAAACTTTCTAACACAGTTTTGAGTATTAAAAAGCAGGCAGTCTTTATTACACCATGCTGGTCACTCAGAGGATCCCTTCTCTTAATTGAGTGCCCTGAGTGTCAGGTGAACAGAGCTTTTATCATATACATTGATTACCCATTCATTAGCTATCCCTGCTTACTTGATGTATATCTGTTACTTTATTTTACAAATCTGCACCCCTTATTGGAAGTCCTCGTTTGATTCTTTGGGTCTCTCTTCAATGTCCGGTGTCCTTTTTAGGTGGCTGTTCCTTACCTCCCGCTTTGGAGTAAACACAATATCCTTTCTTGCCCAATAACTTCTGCTTTGTCAGCCTTGCAGAACTGAGCTGGTATCTTGCTCGTGTTTTGCATGACTTCTGTCTGCCTAAGTTACATCCTTCATCCACTTCTTCAAGGCCGTGCTGCTCTGTTCTATGGTTGTTATCAAGTGCCCCCTTTTCTTGAGACAAAATTCCTTATGGGAGCTCGTTTCTTAATACTATAATTTCACTTTACAGCATAAGGCATTACAACAGCTATATTCTGATGATTTAACCAGTCCAGCTGGGTAACCATGAAGTAAGTTTGGTCCAGATTTCTTCAAATCCCAAGGAGATGTTGTCTTGAGCTAAGGGGCTTTGGCTCTTTTGATTCTGGAATAATGTATTCACAATTTTACTCTGTCCATTTCAATGCAGTAAAATTGTCAACGGCACTTGCAAAGGTCCTGCTTTGGCTGTAGCAGAGCAGTTTCCCCAGTCTTTCAAGTACACCCAAGCTCTTGTTTGGAATTTGTTCACTGGTATGTCCAGTCCTGTTGGTCTAGAGATGGCCACTGCTTGCTGTAAATCCTGTAAACTTTTGCTAGGAGAAATGAGGTAATTATTCAAATCAACCTCTCCTTATCTGTGCGTGTTTCCTGAAATGTGTGCTACTTGGTAGGGTCAGCCATACAGCAGCTTACAGGGCCAGATTTTACTGGTGTCCCGTGGCTGAATTCTAATTCAAAGCAGAGCAAGAGGTAAGGCTTGGACCCATGTCAAGGAGGTTTCCTACATATTTTACCCAAGTTCAATTTGATTGCATAATTCATTCTCTCTACTTTGCCACTAGCTTGGGGCCTATAAGGAGTATGAAGATCTGTCCTGGTTTAGGGCAAATTTGGAAGAGAATTTCCAAAGGAGGGCCCCTCCAGTAAGCAAACCCACACATCCCCTCCCTCCAACTGGTTCAGGAAGGATTCCTCAGAGAGAAGTGGAAAGAACCTGTTTATTTAATAGGCACAGCACCCCCCAGCACGCAAAATGAACAATACCAGATGACACCGCTCTGAAAAAGATGACAAATTCAGAAAGTCTCTCTTGGGGGTGGTCGCTCTGTTCTCAGTCCCTCTGGCGCTGGGGCAGCTGCTGCAGCCACAAGGTGCAAACTCTCAGTGTTCCCAGGTCCCAGTCCGGAGCAGGTTCGAAATGGTCAGAAAAAGGAAAGGAGAAACAGTCCAGGAAGAAATTTGGACAGTTTAGGTAAACTAGCTAATGAGCAAAAGCAAGCAGAAGCGAAGCAAGCAAGAGCGAGAGAGAGCAAAGTGAAGAGCAAAAGCTGCAGTCTCTGTGTCCCGCCAGGCTGATAAGAAAACCAAAACAAAACTTTCCCTCTTCAGAGCCAGTCTTAAAGGCACAGGACATAATATCCAACATTAACAGAACACATGAATGGGGATACAAGCATCATAATGTCACCCTAGGACAAGATCCCAGGCTATTCCCAGGGCTTTCCTAACCCCTTGTGTCCCTTCTGCAATAAAGTGGGAACATCTATCTGATGATATTCCCAAAGGTACCCCAAATCTAGGTATTGTTTGATTCAACAGCATTTTGGCCACTTCCCTAGACTGGTTGGTATGACAAGGGAAGTCTTGTGGCCACCCGGAAAAGGTACCCACCAGAACTAGGAGGGATTTATACTCTCATTTTCTGGGAAATTGAGTAAAATCCATCTGCCACTATTCCCTTGGAACACCTCCAGATTTTATGCCTCTTAGCACTACATTGTGAGCTGTGTTAGGGTGGTCTCTTTTACAAACTATTCATTTTTGGAGTCTTGATTGTACAATCTGAGCCATTTCAGACCCAATTATAGATTTTTGCAAATGTTTCAAAAGCTTTTCAGTACTCCAATGAGTGGCTTTGTGTTTGCAATCCGCTTTTTCGTGCAAAAGTGATTCTGGGACTACTCTTTGCCCAGTTGGGATAATTACCTAGCCTTGTGGATCAAATCTTGCTTCTACAGTTTCAATTAATTGACAGTCCCTAGTATTATACTCTGGTTTTTCTACTGGGAGAGGTATCTCTGGCAAGGCTATTAAAGATAAAACTTTGTTTTCTAACATGTCTTTTTCTGCAGCCTTGTTGGCTAAATGTTTCCCCAATTCCAGTTTGGTCTTACCCACTTGGTGTGCTATGCAATGCCTGATGGCAACTTCCTCTGGTTTCTGGATACTTTCAAGTAGACCCAAGATTTGTTTTCCATTTTTGATCAATGTGCCTTGAGATCTCAAAAGGTCCCTTTCTTTCCAGAAATCCCATGTGCACATGCCACTCCAAAGGTGTATTATGAATCAGTTCAAACTCATTTTCCTCTACTCAATTCCAAAGCTCAATTGACTGAAATGAGTTCTACTTTCTGGGCTGAAACATCAGAGGGGAGTGCCCTTGATTGGATTACCTCGGGTTGTGGAGTCACTGTGCATCCAGATATTTGGATAGGAAGGTTGAGGGCATGGTGCTGTGACAGACCAGCTGCTGCTGCTGCCTGCTCTGCCTGTGGCATCTGCTCTGCTGCAGGTGTGGCAGCTGCAGCAGGATTTCCTGTGGGACCAGGTACCACTGCTGACATGGCCCTTGGACTCCAGGGGCCCATGGCTGTGCCCCAGCACAGGGGTGTCACCCACAGGGGGCACAAGGGGATGCGAAAGGGCATTAGAAGGGAGAGAAGCCAGTGTCTAGGGACTGTGTGAGGAAAATAACAATTTATTTGCTTTTCCTTGAATAAAGAGTTGCAAGAGCCCTGCTAGAGCTGCTGGTGGATTGGCCTCTTGCTGGGACCCCTCCTCTTTTTGGGATACCAGGTCCACCTGGGCAAGTGGTCCCTGTTCCAGCCAGGAGCAGAGGTGCTGTGCCTTCTGCCCTGGGCAGAGGGACCTGCCACTGTCACCAGCTCTTTCCACAGTCATCCTGATGCTGGTCCTGCCCTGCAGGGATGGGCACAGGGGGAGAGTGGCTGTGAAACCCAGGGCAGGGGCTTTAACGTTGACTGCTCTCAATGAGTTGTGTGGAAATGACAGTTCTTCTGCCAACCAAGGCTGCCAGTGTTCCTGTGGTTGTATTAATGAGAAGGGTAGAGTGTGGGTTTGTGGTTTAATGGAGAGCAAAGCGGTGTCTGAATTAAATTGATTTCAATTCTTTCTTTCATGGTATTTTGTCTGTATTTATTTCATGGTATTTCAGACTGAAAAGTCTGAAAATCAAGGACATCTTTTTGGAGTCTGCTGTCTGTGACCTCAAGACTAGCCAAGTACCCTTCAGAACCTTGAACTGACTAAGCGAATGCAGGAACTCTTTTAGCTTTTTTTAGAGGGAGGAAAAAACCAAACCCAAACCTGCTTTCTGAATCCTTTGAAAATCTGACTTATGCAAGAAAGTATAATTTGGAATGTACAGATTTTCTGTTCATCATTCCTTCATATGCCTGTGAAGCCAGACCAATAATGCTCTCTTTAATGATTTAACACAGCTGATTGACATCAAACTGCTTGAAATTTTGGCCTCAACTTTCAATGATATTTTTAATATGAGAATTTCCATTTCAGGGAGGAACAGAATGCATTTGCACAGTTCCATTATGGTTTGTTTTTTTTTCAACATACAGGTTCTCTCATTTCCCCTTCTTTAGCCTTAAGCATTAAAGTCAACCATCTGCTTTGGAAACGCAGCTCAAATGTAACTCTTTCTCCTATTTTGCTTAATTTTTTTTTAGGGACTGTATATATTCAGTTGTAATTTGCTTTATAGAATTCTTTGTCCCTGTGGGACTGGAGAAAGATCACAGGAATTTCTCCCATCATAGATTTTAAAATATTTTTAAATGTTATTCTAAAGACTCTTTGACAATATTTAAATTTTGGTTTCTGTGTAACTTATTAAATCTGTACTTTAAAACAAGTGTTACCTAGCAGGCTTTCAGTTCAATTACAGCAATTGCTTTTCAGCAGGCTGATTTTCCTGTAGAACTAGACAAGTAAAGTCACTTAGGAAATCGAGTTTTCCACATTGTTGCGCTGTAGGAATGGTATTCCCTAGTTTAGTGCTCACACTGATACACCTCAGACCATGTGCCACTCACTGGCTTCCCCGCCACTTTCCCTGTGGCAGGATGGAGAGAAGAGCACAAATAGGTAAAGATCAAGGGTTGAGATAAGAACAATTTACTGGAAACAGCAGTGAAAAAGGAACACAAATGGTAATAACAACACTAAAAGGAGAGAGTACAAGAGGTGAACGAGTCACACATGATTGTTCACCACACAGAACTTGGCAAACCCCCTGACTTCCAGCACACCGGTGGAGGAAGAGCAAACCCCTTCCATTTCCCCCTGCCACGTGGCAGGTGGTATCCAATTACCCCAAGGCCCTGGCCATGCTCCTCCTGGCTGCTGCAAAGATTTCCCTCCTGGTCGGATCCAGGACACAGGATCTGCCCCGCGGGTCCTGGCTCTTGCTCTGTGGGAGAGACCCCCATGGCATCTGCCCCGGCAAAAGGGACTTCAGGACAACCTCTCACTTATTGACATCACCCCCTCTGCCCCCGCCCCAGCTCCCTTTTTGCCTCCAGAGAACTTTGACCAGAAGTAGCACTTGAGCACAGTTCTGCACATACTGACCGGGCAGGAAGGTGACCCACATGTCGCTCTAGGCACATGTGCAGCAAGGACAAAGAACATTTTTGAGGGGCTGGGTCTCAAGGCATTCACTCATGCAGTACGAGCCCTGTTTGTGAGAGGCACAACCAACAGTGGAGCAGTCAAGCGTGGAGAACGGGGGATCTCCTGAGCCAGGGAAGCCGGGGGGAGCAGAGAGGCGCAGCCACCGGGCAGGCACCGAGTGACACCTGCTGCTGGCGCACAGGCACCGCGGGGACACGCACACTTTGGTGTGAGCTTGCTGTGCTTTACTGGCAGAGCCAGGCCCGTGTCGTGGCTGGCGCTCTCCGGGCTCTGGCTGAATGGGGCGAGCCCCGGGCTCGGCTCAGCGGTAGCGGCGGCCCCGGCTGCGGTAGCGGTGCCGGCGATACCCGCGGCGGCGGGACATGGCCCGGCTCCTCCTCCGCACGGCCCGGCGCCGGGAGCGCCTGCGGCTCCTGCTCCGGCTCCGGCTCCTGCTCCGGCGTCCTCTCCGACCGTGGCAGGGCATGGTGCTTTTGGACGAGTGCTCTGTGTGTGTGTCTGCCCTGCTTTTTTATACAGGTGCCGGCGCGGAGCACACGGTGACAGAGCCAACACCAGCCGTGAGGTCACAATAGAGTATGCAGTACATATGCATTCTGTTTCTCAGAAATCATTAAATGGGCATAAATTGCTCGAGTCTGCACAGGTAGTCTCTGAGGGTCTAGTTGGGGATCTTCAGAGACCCTGGCTGTTTGCTGAGGTTTTGGACTTCGGTTGACCTTTCATTGTGGTTATCCATACAGTAGTCATTTGCATCTTGGTTATCTGAGCTGCAGAATATGTTCTTGAACCAACTGTATTGCTCTGGCTTGGCTTGGGACATAGATGGTTTCAGAGCTTTCAGTGTTCCACTACCCACCACTTCCTCCTAAGCTATTTGCACCAATCTCCCATGTAGATACTTTCAAGATTTGTCTTGGAAGTCTCACTTTCTATGATAATAATGTTTGTTATTACAAATATTTGCAAAACATCTCATGAAAGCTGAAATACAATTAATTATCACACAGAAAAAAATACAAACAGCAACAATTCCAACACGGGTTATAAATAATTCTTTCAGCCTTTAAAGGTCTGGTAGCCATGAGGAAAGCCAGTCCCACCAAGAGTGGGGAATTTTAGTCTTCTCCCATTCTTACATTTCTTTTTTTGATTGCTGATATTCCAACTTGCTGGATATCAAATCAGTCAGGATTCTTGTAACAAATCCAGCAGGGTTCAAGGCAGTAGCTGTCTTTAGCACCACGTCTTTTGTTCCAGGAGTACCACCTGTTACTTTAAGATTCTGCTCAGGGATAAGCAGTGACCTCCTTTTTGCTCTACACCAGGCATAACCAAGTGCAGCACATAAACTGTCACTTTTTGCCCATTTATTTTCAAGTATATTCTATCATTCAGGACCATGGCGGCTCCTGCTCTCAGGTGCATTGGCCATCCCTCGAGTACATTGTTTAGTTGTTTTTTGAGAAATACGTTCAAAATACCACAGGGTTTCTTCCTTTGTTCTCATTCTTTGAGCTAAATATGGAGTTACTGTGCAAAGCAAAGGCACTCGTGTATGAACAGTGCAAAGGGTTCCATCAAATCTGGAAACTCCAGAGCAGGGGCTGTCATCAATAATCTTTAAAAGATCTGGAAAGGCTGTCTGTCATTCCAGAGTGCAGTGTAACACCTCCATGGATTCCTTTCATGGTTCATAGAAAGGCTTTTCCAAAAGTTCATAACTGGGGATCCATAATCAATACAGTCCAGTCATTCCCAAAAAGGCACGCAGTCCTTTTACATATCTGGGCTCTGCTTCCTCACTTTGTGTCTCCAAACTGCACTGTCCTTGTGAGTGTGGCAGCCAGGAGATCAGACATGGGCAGGTATGGACACGGTCTTGAAAACAAACACAAGATGTCATTGAAAATGAGATTTAGATGGTAATATTCAAGACATTTTCAATGACATGCTTTATTACCTCTCCCTGTACTGATTGGACAACCCTTATTTTTGGTGCCAGCTGACTGGAATCAGGAATAATCTTGGGTATAGGGAAAATGACAATAAAACAATAATAAACTGAATATAAAATATTTTTCTACATGTTTCAGTAACTTCAATGGCCACCTGGAGTCAGCACAACTGTCAGCCTGGAATTGTGTTCATGGTCCTCCCTGGTCTTTCCATGTCAGCTCCTGCTGCAGAGCACCAGGGGGCCTGGGCATGCTGCTGGCTTGTTTCCTTTGAGGAGGCTGGGATGAGGAAAGGCCAGGGGGTTGTGTCAAAGAGATGATATTTCAGTGCCCGTGTACGTGCTGGAAGCCTCACAGACTGAGGGGTCCACGACAGGATTGCCCAGAGCTGTCAGGGTTGCACCTTGCTGCCCTGGTGAGAGGTGTTCAGCTGCTCCTTTGCCTCAGAGAGAGCCAAGTGCAGCACTTTTGTGCAGAAACACTTCATTAGCCCTGGTTTGCACAGCTGCAGCTACTGGGCTTGGTGGGGTGCCCGTTTCTGCACTTGGGAATGAGCAGAGTCAGTGATGGGACAGGGCAGGGCATTCCCTACCTGTGCCCATTGTGAAATCCCTCTGCCCCCACTGTGTCACATCCTGCTCCTCAGTGACATCCCGGCCAGCCTGGCACATAGAACTCCCCGTTTCCAAGGACACGTGGCCATTGTCACTGGCACAGGGCAGGACCGCTCAGAGCCTTCGGTGGCTGCAGCAAGAGCAGAGGTGTCAGAGCCACAGCGAGTGTTGTTCCAGCTTGGCTGGTTCCAGCACCCATTGTTCAAGAGGCCGATCCACCCAGTGAGTGGAGGTAATTATTTACAGTTCTGTGCAGAAAGGGGGGCTCAGGGACAAATTCACAAAGCCAGCACCACGAGAACCCAGAGTGTTTGAGTATTTATACATTTGAGCAAAGAAAGCAATTAGTGTTCATTGCCTGCAAGTTCCCTAGTTCTCTCCATAATGAGCCTCTCACTTCTCATGCTCATTAGTTTGCATGCTCAGTCTCTTGCTTCTTCTTAGTGAGAGGTTTCTTGAGTGGGTGGCCATGGTCTGGCCCTGCTGGAATGGCCTTTTACCCTGGTGGAGCTGATTCAGCACAGTTGCTGCATTGCCTTTATGAGTTTGTTCCTTTTCTCGGGGGTTCTGCCAAATGTCCTTGTGCCCATAAATTCTGCATTCTTTGTGTCCACCATCAGTGGTGCATCCTTCTTCCCAAGCCTTGCTGACCTGCCCTGTGTCTGAGGCCACTGAAGCCTGTCAAGCCCTGCATCTCAACAAGGCAATTCAGCCAGGAAGTCACCTGCCTTTCCAAGGCCTGGCCATCACTTCCATCTGGTTGGCTACTTCTTGTTTCATGGGAATCATCTCCCTTCTTGTTGATGGGCCTTGAAAGCTGCAGTAGCCAAACATCCAGGAACACAGTTTCCTAACAAGTATTTTGCATTGTGCAGATTTTTCAGCAGGATCAGTGTCTGTGAGGGAGCAGGAGCAGCCGAGGCAGAGCGGGATGGCGGAGCTGCGGGCCTGGGCAGGATCCAGGGAGTTCCGCAGGGCCCCAATCCACACTGCGTCCCGCAGGGCCCCCACCAGCACTGCGATGCCCGTCAGGGTGACCCAGGGGTGCCAGGAGCAACAGGTGAGGGGCAGGTGTGGGGCTCTGCGGGTTGGCAGCGGGTGGGGGCTTGGCCATGGTGTTGGTGTCAGGTGCTGCTGAGGCCGCGGGACCTGTTGGGCAGGGCTGGGGCCCCACTGGTGCTCCAAGGGCCCCTCTGAGGCAGCTGCCCGGGGGAAGCGACTCACAGGGATGACACGGAGGAGGTGCCAGTGGAACTGGGAGCCTCTCTGATGGAAGTGGCTCTCAGGGATGACAGAGAGGAATGCCAGTGGAAGTCACATGTTCTCTGTGCTTTGACACTCAGGAAATTCACGCTCTGGGCATGGCGCATGGCCAAAATGTGTGGATTTCTTATGGTTACATGGTTGTATTGCACTCACCGAATATGTCAGGACAAAGGAAACTCTAAATTTTTTTTTAGTATTAGGAGTAGCCATTACTTTATTCCTGGCTGTGATGCATAGTGGAGATCTCCAGCCACATGCACACCATTTCAAAGCTTTTCTAGTTATGATACACTTGTAGTAAACAAAGAAATTAATTTTCATTGGTTCTAAATTACAGAATTCCTTCCAAAGTTTAATATTCTATTATCTATTGGGTAGTGATGGCTCCCTTCTCATGGTAATTAGTCCACAATTTTCAGTCTATTTATCATAGCATTTTAGATGTTATCTCCGCCAATTTTGCCTTCAGAATGAAGTAGTTGGATGGCAGTAGTTGCTTTTGCTAAAAGATATGCTTATGCCAACAGACATTTGTGATTTTTGAGTTCCAGTGGAATGTGTCACATACTGTACTATCTGATGAGTTCAGCCAGGCACCCAAATTTTGTAACCTCTGACTAACTTAGGATAAACTATTTCCTATAACTTAGAATAAACTATTATACATCTATTGAAATAATTGCATCGAGAGCTGAGGAAAAGATAAAGGGTTTTGTTGTCTGTGACAGTGTTGAAATTAATCTTTTTGCAGTTGAAGTTGTTCCTGGAGCTGACTCCTGGATGTGCCTCCTTAGTAGCAAATAAATCCCAGTGTCAGGTGTTGCCCTGAATTTCAGATCTCTTTGTGAGCCTCTCTGGATTCTTTGCTTAGCATTGGCCATTTCACTTGTACTCAGGGAGTTGATTTCAAGGGGAGCTTGTGCTTATAAATTTCCAGCAATTGGGAAAGGAGGACTTGCTACTTGAAGGCCTGGCTGCATTAGAAGCTAAGTGAGGGTGGCTCTCTCAGGGCCATTTTGTAGCTGGCTGCTTTCAGAGGGAGAACTGTGTCAAAGCAGCCCTTTTTGGTGATGTGTCAGCAAACCTTTGCAAATCCAGTTCTTGTTGAAAATGGCAGGCCTAGTTAATCAGCATTAATGGAGAGTCGGCTGAAGATTTTACAGAAAATTTCTTTCTCATTTTAGCAAAATGCCAGCGGGGAGTCACACGATGGAAGTGTGCAGGTTGTCAAGTTGTACAACCCACTTGGAGGTATGGCTGCCTTTCATATTTTGCTCAATGCCTGTAAGATTTTCAACTTGGTAATTCATTTTTGCAGCATTTTCATTGGAAAGGGGATCTCTTGTGTTCAGGGCTCTCAGCTGGAGGTAGTTTGGCCTCAGGTCAGCCTTGCAGTCTCTTGTCACTGCATTCAGCCACTGGATTGTTTTCCCCTGAGAAAGCCTGCCAGTCCTTCCTTGTTCCCATACTGCTTGATGGGTTGGAATTTGGAGCATGGAGGTCAAGGTTTGGACCACCTTATGCACTTACATTCACAGTTGGTAGCTAAGATTTTGGGTTTGGAACACCTCGGCACTGCCATTATCCATTAAATCCAATTGGAAAATTGAAAGAAAATGACCTTGAGGAAGTGGCTTAGAGAATTTCATAAGGTCAATAGGGAAAACCATGCTTGATTTAATATTTTGTCTGGGTCATTAATAAGTTTCCCAAAATTCTGTGTTGGGTTTTTTCAAGGAAATTGAAAGGAAGATATTGATGTCATCTTGCCCATGGATTCCAACATTCCCCTCAAAGCACGATGTGCTTAGGAGGTGCCATTTGTATTAATCTGTTCTGAGTGCTGTTTCTCCCAGGAGCCTGGCTCCAGGCAGACACGAGGTGCCCATTCCCCTTCCAGGCACTCAGTGGTGCTGCCTGCAGCAGTGAGCTGAGCCAGGTCCAGCCAGCTGCCCTGAGCAAAACAGGCTCTCACCTGGCTGTGGCTGCAGTCACCTGCCTGCAGGGACATCCCTGCCCCTGCAAGTGCAGCTCTTGCTCTGCCTTAGCCTAGTGCACAGCATTTTAAGGCAGCATCATGGTGGCTTTTTGGAGAGACAAAACTCAACTTCTGAATTTCTCATTGGGGAAGTTCTGTTTCACATGTGAGTGATGATTTGTGTGATTCTTGGTGGTGGTCTACATAGATCCTAAGGGAATATTTAAGATTGAATACCTGGGGTGTGAGGACTGGCATTAGAGAGTCAATTGTGGAATTTGGTGCCACATCTGCTTTGGGCTGGCACAGAGAAATTCAGGTGAGACAGGTCTGGTTGCTGGTAGGGTACAGGGTGCCTTTGCAACATGCTCCATAAAGGACCAGTTAGGGACTGGGCTTTTACACAGAATCAGAGAATATGGGAGTTTGAAAGGGATCCACAAGGATATGCAAGTGCAGCTCTGTCCCCAAGAATCCACCAAGTACCCGTGGTCCTTGTCCAAATGCTTCCTGAGCTCTGCTGGACTTGGTGCCGTGAGCCCACTAAGTTGTGGGGAGCCTTTCCCAATGCCTGACCACTCTCTGGGTGAAGAACTCTTACCTCATTTTCATCTTCATCTTTGGTCATGGTTCCAGGCACTTTTTCTTAGAAGTCATTCAGGGGTATGATTTTAGGAGGTGTTTTGCTTGAATGCTGTGGGAAGTTTCTGTATCTCCATTGGACTGAACTTCTCAAAACATTAGTAGTGCCTTCACTCTAGAACTGGCACGTTTACACTGTTCTATGGAATTGAAGTGTGTGATATTTGTGCAATTAGGTTTGCAGGCCAAACTGAGAGAGGCATGGTCCAAGGAACAGCAAGTGGAGAAAGGCATTAAAAGTTGGACCTACATTGACAGATTGAAGGAGCGTGTCAAGAAAGGTCAGTCTCTGTGTGTGGCATGGAAGAGACAAAGCTCCTGGATTTCTCAGCAGTACTCATGAAGTCTCCATCAGCCATGGAGCACGAGTTCCTGTTTCAGAACAGTGCCTGGTGTGTCATATCCCCTCCCTCAACCTGCTGGCCACGCTTCCCCTGATGCAGCCCAGGACACGGTTGCCTTTCTGGGCTGCCAGCACACCTTGCCAGCTCATGCCCAGCCTCTGATCCAGCAGCACCTCCAAGTCCTCCCCACCTTCATCCCCAAGCGTGCCTGGGTGCCAGGGCATGTCCCAGCCCCAAAGACGCAGCACTTTGCTCTTGCCCTGGTTGAACCTGATGAGGTTCCCAGGGCCCTACTGGCCAAGGTTTTCCACGTCCCTCTGGATGGCATCCCAGGCCTCTGGTATTGGCAAATTTGCTGAGGGTGCATTTAATCCCACTGTCCATGTCATTCTTGACATAGCCAATGCTTGGGCTTACAAATTGGGAAATCATATCAAAGCACCATGCATAAAAGTAATTCTTCATAAATACCACCCCTCCAATATTATTCCTTTCCATGTATTTTTAATGACTGTTGCTTCCTAATGCTTTACTGTTTGGATCTTTGCTGATCCATAAATGCTGAACAGAGTTTCAAGAGTCTCAGTACATCCTTTTGAATCAACTTCCTTGCCGTTTCCCAACCCCCCCATTTGACAATTGTTCCTCTGTTTTTCCTTTACTGAAGTGAAAATTCCCGAGCTCAGGAGAGCCCCACACAGCTCTCCAGACCTTGCTCCTGAGAGGAAGAGAACGATGCCCACGAACCCTGCCAAATTCTTCCAGAGACCTTTCAGGACTGTTTCTCAACATCCCATCAGAGACTGGCTGATTCATTTACTGGCTCTGAAGAATTACAAGAAGGCAGAGCTACTTTCTCACTTAGAGAGAGAGGGAATTGTGGAAAAGGACAAGGAATCCCTTGGAAAAATCCTTCAGGAGGTGAGATCCTGGAGTTGCTGCTGGCAATGCTACCTCTTAGCTGTCTTACTTCAGGGTTTCAATCAGAAATTAAGGAGATGCTTAGGAAATGCTCCCTGTTTACATTTTTCCATCAGCTTGACCCAGTTTCTCCCCTACGGCAAGTCCATGTGAGGAAAGAAAGAAACCTCACAAACTTCGGAGGCATTGTTGTTGTTTTTCTAGAATGGCTGGCAATGATACATTCTTTGTAATGCTGTTGCTTCTCATGCCTTTTTTTAATCCTCACGCTTCTCCTTGCACTGTTTAACTGCTTCATGGAGTAACTTGACAGGGTGAAACTCTCAACTGGGTGAAACACTTAGCTGAGCTCCTTAAAATATCCTGGGACAAGTTTCAGAGGAGAGAATTTTGGTAGCTGCATAGGGCAGCATTTCACTTGAATGGAGTTGGTGGCCTCTCAATGGTACCTGGCTTCTTCTGGGATCCGTGGGGATTGCCTTCCAGGGTAGGGTGTTCCAGGCAAATCCCCCATGATAGAGGTGGTGGCCCAGCTTTGAGCACAGGGGTTCTTTGCTGTTGTGTGGATCGAGTCTTCAGCTTCCTTGGAACCCTATTATTATTCAGTGACTTTTCCTGTTGTCCTTTTAGTTCTGCTGGTTTTCTTTATCACTTGATGTCCTTATTTCTTTATCATTCATACAATTGACATTGATTGCAGGATGCAGTGGCTGTTTCCTTCCTTTTTCAATACTCCCCATCCCTGTAGGCTGTTGCTGAATTATGCAAGCCTTAAGTAGCATCTAAAGTGGCAATATTGCCTTTTTAGCTATGAAAGAAGTGATGCTAGGATTTCAAAGCTCAGCTCCTTAGAGGGTAAGAGGTGAAAAAAATTTTACCTTTCTCTTTCTTTATGTCAATGTTTAAGGAGATTTTGAAGGAGTATTTTCTTGTTTGCAGTGTGAACTGCCTCAAGGTACTGGTTTGCATTCTGAAAGGCCTGTGTGAACAGCACTTCATCCTGAAAACTGTTATTCACCTTTTTCTCAACTTCAAAGGGAGGTGGTGTTGGTTTTGGCTAGAGATGAAAAACCAGTTGGGTGAATTTGCTGAGCTCTTATACTCCCAGCCTTCCTTCTTCCAACAAAGCCTTAGCTCTGCTTTTAGGAAGTGAATTTGTGATTCTGGGTATCTTGGTTACTTTTAAACTGTTGAAGTGTAGCTCTAGGCAGATTATCTCATACAAGTGTTCCATAGAAAGCTGAAGCTTCCTCTGAGCAAGCCCTTGAGAAAGAGAAGCACTTCTGTTTGCAGAGACAAATGCCAGCATCCTGTGGTGCGACATGGGATGGTGAAAACGTGCCCTGTTAGAGGCCCAGGCTGTGCTCTGCCATGGCAATGCAGCTGGGTCAAACAAGAGGGCAGCCGGAGTCCTCCTGAGGGTGGAAAAATAGGGATTTGCCCGTGGAGATGATGTTCTTCATGTCCTACTCAAAAGAAAAGGAAACAGAAAGGAAAAACCTGGCCTCTCCATGTATTTCAAATGGTGAAGACTGAGACTTCTGGCATAGTGTACTTTGACTCTCAAAGCTGTGTTAAATACCAAAACTCCTGGATCCCTGGTGCAGGGAGAGGTTTTCACAGTGTCCATTTCCTCCTTTGCTTACAGCAGTTAGGCATTTACTTACATCCAAATTTCTACAGCCCAAATGGACCACGCCTGTTAAATCTTGTTGCCTCTTACATGTCAGCTGCTCTGTTCTTCACACTGAACAAAAGTCCTGGAAATCTGGTGCGTGATTTCCTTTTCAGCTTTGCTGTAGCTTTGCAGTACCAGTGTTACGTGTGTAGTCTGCCTTCAGGTGTAATGAACATGTATGTTTGAAATGTCTGTCCTTAGGTAGCCAACCTGGATGCAAATGAGGATTCTTTCAGTCTGAAGGAACATTTCTTTAAAGACATTCAGGAAGATTGGCCTGGCTACAGTGAAAGGGATAGACAGACATTGGAGGTGACCCTTTCTCAGTAAGTTCATTCAGGACAACAAGCATTTCAGAAAACCCTCTGGGGAAATGAAGGTCTGTTTTACCTGTGAGGGAAGAGCCATGACTGTTGATATTTTTGCCTTGTAACGTGAAATATTGGACCATGCTTACAGAAAACCAGCTGCGTCTCAGAATGCCACCAGTACCAGCCCGACACCATCTCTGGGACCTTCTGAAAGAGATCCTCCACCCAGAACTGCTCAGGTATTTTGTGAATATTTTAAACCTTCTCCCCCATGTCTGCTGTTTTATCCCACTTGCTCTTGATGTCCAAGCTGTGATGTGAAGCAGTACTGTTGTCTTTATATCATATGAACCTGGAGCATGCACTTCTAATGGGATTCCTCTATGCTTTTCAAGATGGTTGCAATGTCAAAGCCTGCAACAAGCTTGCACACATGCCTTGTTTCTCATGGTGCATAGGGAACTCTGCTAAGGACAAGATGTGGACATGTTTTTGGTTCCTGGCCGTGTCTGTGCGGGCTTCTTGATGATATGGCAGCTCTAGTACTTGAAACATGCACGGACACGCCAGTGCTACTGTTTGAAGAGAAATCTTAGGGAAGTCAGGAATAAGGACAAATTCCAGGAGTGAGGCTTTTGTAGGAAACTTGTTTTTCTCTCCTAAGCAGCACTTAGGCCCCCATTTTTGTTCCATGGGTGAGGAGGGAACTCTTGAGTCATGAGGGAATGCCTTGGACTTGTCAGGCTTAAAATCAAGACATGGCCTGTTTTCTTAGCAACACAAGAGGCCAAGGCAAACCCTTTGAAAGTATCTTGGAAAATGCTGCATAAAAGATTCCTTTTCTATACCTTAAAGAATTCCCTTTAAACAGAGGAGGGAGGACACAGCTCTGCCTTCCCCTTCTCTCTGTTGTTATCATCTCTGCTCTGGACACGCTGTGACCGGCAGCCACCGGCGGCTTCTTGGGGCAGCTTTAGGGAATGGTGTGGGTTTGTGACAGCAAGAGCTGAGTGTGTTCCTCACGAGTCTAGGCAGAAACAGGGAGCAAGATAAAACCAACCTGAGCTCCCCGTTTTGGGGAAGCCTTTGACAGAGTGCTGAAGGGAGTGTGTTTCTCCCAAAGCCTGTGAGCCACAGAGCAGGAGAAAGACTTGCTGAATACTCAGGGGAGGAAGTAGGAATGAAATAGAGAACATTTTTAGCTGCAGCAGCTCCTCATATTGCAGGTCATGTTAGGTAAGAAAGGTATTTTTCCAGCCATTGCCAGTTCAGAAATGCTGCGTTTTCAGAATGGGAGCAAAACTAATTGGGATCATCTTTGCAGAAACGGCCTCTGGCTTCTGACTTTCTCCATCCTGTGATGAGCAAGAAGCAGAGGATTGACCAAGAGCCCAGTGATGTCCAGCCAGCAGCTGGTGGCCACACTCCTTCTTCCTTGGACCTACCTTCCACATCCTGCTCAACTTTGAACCTGCCTCCAAGTGTCAGCTCCTTTTCAAGCTCCACCACTGAAATAGAACAAAAAAGTGGAATTCAGACACATTCTGGATTCCTAGTGTCTGCCAGGGTGCAGGGGAAGACTCCCAAATCCAAAGGTGAGAAAAGAGAATTCAAAAGGCTGTCAAACATCCCATGCTTTGGATTTTTATAAAATGCTTGCCATGATCAAAGCCAAAGAGATGAGCAGAGAGCACAGGCAGAAAAGGAGTCACACAATCCAAGTGCCAAGGGGATTAAACAGAGGGACCACTTTTACGTATGCTTCCATTTAATTTTTACTGGATATTTGTATGATTCTTTAGTCTTATCCAGCTTCTCATCCACCGACACCTCCAAGTCCTCCCCACCTTCATCCCCAAGCCTGTCTCTGGTGCCAGGGCATGTCACAAACTCAAAGATGCAGCACTTTGCACTTGCCCTGGCTGAATCTGATGAGGTTCCCAGGGTCCCAGTTCCCAAGCTTGTCCTCGTCTCTCTGGATGGCATCCCAGGACTTTGGTGTTGGCAAACTTGCTGAGAGTGCATTTAATCCCACTGTCCATGTCATTGTTGACACAGCTCCATGCTTGAACTTACAAACTGGGGAAATCGTATAAAAGCAGCATGCATAAAAGGAATTTTCACAAAAAGCTCCCATCCAGTATCACTCCTTTACCAGCTTGTAATGACTGTTTCTTTTTATTTCTTTACTATTTGGATTCTTATAGACCTGTGAATGCCAAACCATTAGAGTTTCAACAGCCTTGGTACATCGTTTTGTCCCAACATCTTTGTCTTCTCCAGACGTCCAGTTTGAACTGTTTGTTTCTGGTTTTCCCTCCCTTTAGGAGAAAAAGCAGAGGTGAGAGGAGCCCAAGAAAACAATTCAGGGCCAGTGCCTGAGAAGAAGAGGATGATGCCTGTGAGGCTTGCAGACATCGACTGGAGCGGCTGCGCTGCTGTTTACGGCCGGCCCTACAGGGACAGGGTGATTCATTTACTTGCCCTGAGGGATTACAAGGAGCCAGAGTTGCTTGCTCGGCTGCAGAGAGATGGAGTCAGGCCAAAGGACAAGGATTCCCTTGGAAAGATCCTTCAGCAGGTGAGATCTTGGAGCCTGTGCCAGCAATTCTTCCATCATGCTGTTCTGCTGTTCATAATTGTACTACTTCCTCACCTGTTCAAATTAGAGGCTTTTCCAATTCTTCTTCGAGTTAAGTTCCACTGCTTTTTCTTTCTGATAGGCATTCATAAGAGGAATAACCATGGAAAGATGCCTTAACTCCTTCTTTCCTATTTAAAAATTCCCCATAGCCGTAGGTGGTTGCTGAATTATGCAAGCATTATTATATTAAATAGGATTATTTCCTCCATGGCTAAGAAAAAGCATTGTGGAACCTAGTCAAAGAACTCAAATTCAATGTGGATGCAGATTCAGTTGATCCCACAGTGACTTTTGAGAACTCATTCCCTGAACCTGGGCAGTTTGTTGCTGGGTTTGCCCAGGGCAGTGGCAGGGCTTTTTCACCCTGAAGACATTCCCAATATAATGAGAGCCATGTTCTGCCATCCCAGCTGAAGTAGCTCCTTTAGATTGCTGTAGTTTGCATAGAGGTGGAATGAACATTTGTTTTCCTGAATGTCTGCCTGTAGGTAGCCAACCTGAATGCAAGGGATAATTCCTTCAGTCTGAAGGAACATCTGTTCCAAACCCTTCAGACTGATTGGCCTGGCTACAGTAAAATCGATAGAGAGAATTTGAGGTTGATACTTTCTAGGTAAGTTCAGTCTTTTGGGGAAGGAAAAGAGCCTTTTCAGAAAAAGCCCAGGGAAATGAAGCCGGGATTCTTAGAATATGCTGCCCCAGCAGAGGCCCATCACGGTGATGGAATCCAACTCCTGGCCCTGCACAGGACACCAGAGGCATCACACCCTGTGCCCAAGAGTGTTGTCCAAACTCTTCTTGAGCTCTTGGTGCAGTGGCCACTGGCCTGGAGAGCCTGTTGCAGGGCTCAAGCACCCTCTGGGGCACAAATATTTTCCTGATATCCTGCCTAAAGCTCCCTCAAGGCAGCTTCATGCTGTTTCCTTGAGACCTGACACTGAAGGACTCTGTTTTCTATACAAGGAAAGAACTATGACAGTTGATATTTAGGCCTTGTAACATGAAATATTGGACCATCCATACAGAAAATCAGCTCCATCTCACAACCTCACCAGCAGCAGCCAAGCAACATCACCAGGGCCTTCTGAGAGAGATGCTCCAGTAAGACGTGCTCAGGTATTTTGTGCATTTTTAACATTCTGGACTGTAGAGTAAATTTCATCAGACTTGCTGGTGGTGTAAAAGCTGTGATGGAATGTGCAGGAGCAGGCCTAAGCATCTTTTGCCTCAGACATTCTGAGTGCTGTGACAGGAAGGGTGTGACAAGAAGAGAGGATCCTGCAGGGGTGGAGCAGCATTGTTCTGAGCCAACTTTCTGCTCTGCCTGGAGACTTGAGCTCCGTCCCCAGCCTCAACTCATTCCCTGGAGAAGGGCTCCAAGGGCTGGCTCTTCATGTGTGACAGAACTGCATAAAAAAAATCTCCTGTGCATTGGAGGCTGCACGAGGCTGAGGCAGATGGGGCCCTCTCACTCCCTTCTCCCTTCTCCCTCTGTCTCTCTGTCCCTCTCATTGTTGACCCCAGCTCTGCACTATCCACATGGCTGGACAAAGCACAGGATCTACAGAATGGTGATATTCCCTCCCTCCCTGCTCTGCCTTAATTTCTCTCCTCCCTCCCTGTGCCTGGGCACAGCATGGCTGTCCTGTTCTGCTCCATCCTTGGCCCTGAGCTTTGCTGTGCTTGTGGGGAGCTTGTGGCCGTGTGCTGTGCCTTGTGAGGCAGCACCTTTGAGAAGCTCCTTGGGAGGAGCTGAGAGATGAGTAAAGGGCCCTGAGCAACAGTAAGGGCTTGTTGGGAACCACTTGTGAAACTCTCTTGTACAAATGGAAGGGCTTGTTAGCCAACAGCTTTTGAGTCTGCAGAGTGGGGAGCCTGCTGGATTTAAGACAGCTGTACCTAAAAGCACAAGGGTTTCTTGACATGTGGCTGCTGTCTGTGTTCATCCTGATAAGAATTCACAACCAATCATCACACCCTGTACTGCTGGGTTATAATAGTGATGCAATAATCTTCTTTTTAACACATAAAACTCTAAAACAGCCAGGTTCCTCTTTAATAAATCATGTGGGTGTGAGACAGCAAAAGCTGAGTCTTTTCCTGGTGTGTGCAAGCAGTAATTGGGACGTAGACAAAACTTACTGGGCATCCCCATTTTGGGGAGGCTTTGCTGGAGCTGCTGAAGGCAGTGTCTACTTCCCAAAGCCTTTTAGCAGTAGACGTGGAGAAGGACTTGCTAAGTCCTAAGATGAGACAGTAGGAATGCAGCAGAGCAGATATTTACCTGCAGGTCATCCATGTTCGACAGCTAGTTTGAGTTAAAAATGATGTGTTTTCAACCTTTGCCAGTTCCCAAATGCTGCTTTTCTAGAATGGGAGCCAAAGCTGATCCTGATCATAGATGAAGGAATTATTTTGCTGTTGTTGCAGAAACGGCCTCAGGCTTCTGGCTTGACCAGTCCTGTGAGGAGCAAGAAGCAAAGGATGGAGCAGTAGCCCAGTTACGTCCAGGCAGCAGCTGGTGGCCACTCTTCTTCCTGGCTGCTGCCTTTGACATCCCATTCTACTTCTGACCTGTCTCCAAGTCTGGGCTCCATTTCCCCTGCACCCTTAAGTTTCAAGAAAAAGACAAAATTGGAGTTCTAGAATGCCAGCCCTTGTGTGCAGATGACTACCGTGTGCAAAGAGATGTGAAGAGAGCTGGGGAGGCTGAAGCTGTAGTGTCCCTTGGATTTCAATGAAGGTATTAATGTGCTGCTTTTCCTAACTCCAGTGTGGATACCAGTGGAGTAAAACTTGATTTTTAAGAGAAGCCTCTGTATGAATTAAGGTGCAAGCAAGACCATATTTCAGAGTTAATACTACAGATGTTATTTAGAAGTAAATGTGAACTAGGGAGATAGAAAGAATAAAGGAGGAGGTGGGCCAGGTGGGGGGAAGTGCTGAGATGGACACCGAGGTGGGTTAGGCCCGGACGGGCCCTCCCTTCCTGCAGTGCAGTTGCACAGGCTCAGCTGCAGCAGTGGTGCTGCATCCCCTCATCGAATGTGCAGTGCAGGAGGGGAGGGAGAAGTGTGTGTGTGTGTGGTACAAAAGACTGGAAATTGCTCCCAGCCTGTGTCAGAGCAGGGATGTTGGCAAGGGCAGTCAGGCCTCCTGCAGCTCTGGGCTCTGGGGCAGCTGCGGCCTTTGGAGCAGGCGCGGCAGGGCCCTGGGTCACACTGGATACAGCCAGGGATGCTCCGTGCAAGGCTGAGGGCAGGGCTGGCCCTGCAGGGGAGCAGTGCAGTCAGGCCTGTGCTGGGGCTCTTGCCAACAAATGTCACTGGGCAGAAGGCAGCAGTGCAGGCTACTTCTTCTCAGGTGACTCCCAAAATGTTGAAAGGCACTGTAGTTTTCTTTTCAAAATTATCCTGCATGCCAGAAATGTGCATCTGGACTGGGATGCATCCTTGGCACAAGTTGTTTTCAGTCCTGGTACTGAATTTCAACTTGTTAAAGATTTACTGCTTGTAAATATTAATATCAGGATGGCTTAAATTGTTTATTCCCTTGGGGAGGGAGATTTTGTGATCCAAAAAGAACCAGGTCTTCAGGCCCAGTGGAACAGAAGCATTGGTGTGAGAGTGGTGGGAAGTGGCATCTATTGTTCTCATTGGCACTTCATCTTGGATTTGTATCATAAGCTTGATAAACCACACTTTGTTGATTTGAGGGAGAAAGGATTGAAGAAGGTTTGACTTCTGTCAGTGGCTTTAGGCATTAATGTGTTTTGGCCTCCTTAGGAGCAGATGTGTCTTGGGTTGTTGTTGTTTTTGTTGTGGTTTCAGACTTGTCTAGAGTTTGGTTTTAGGTCTGTATTACAACAGCCTCAGTTTTGCAAACTTCCCAGAAGGGTGGTGGCTCACGGAGAAAAATAGCTCAAATGTCAAACTGAGAGCATTTGTACTGTTTTACATGAATAAAACAAACTGGCCAGGCTTGGTAACCTCTGAGTGTGCCTCCAGGCTCTTTTAAAGCAAAGATCATGAAATTCTAAACTCTGCAGAAATGTTGGCATGCCCTAATTTTCTTTTGATTTCTCCTTCCCAGGGTAGTCCCAGCTACTCTGAGATGAAGAGCAGGTGCCAGTACCTCCACAAGAAACTGACCCACATTGAGCAATGAGTGTCTGAATTTGGCCAGCAGCAAGAGGAGTGCTGGCACCGGTCGTCTGCATCAGCAAGGGAAAATCTCTGAACTCCGGCTTTTTTATTTTAAAAGAAGAAGATTAGTTGTTTTAGGATTCTTCAACTTATCAATGAGGAGATAATTATTTGTTAAAAACATAGGATTAGTTCCTCTAGGATTATAGAAGTTAGCATTGAACTGTAGTAATAAAGAAGTTGCTTTATTTTTAACTCCTTCTCTTGTTGTCACTCATGTCATATTCAGAGTGTCGTTCTTCTGGTCAATTCTTCTCTTCAAGACTTAGGTTTGCCCACTGAATGAGTTTTGTCAGTAGAGGGTGTTAGCCCGCTGCCTCTACTGTGAAGTGGTGCACATTTTAAGAAAAGATTGCAGCAAATGGAAATTCTTTATGATTAGAAGAAGCCTGTTTTCCGACCTTTCTTGTTAATTTAAGATCTTTGCCTGAAGTGGTGGAAGGTGTAGAGGTTTGGACAACCCCCTCCCACAATCACCTTGTTCCGGAGGGTTACAGACAAGTGCACATGGGCTGCTCTAAGGTCTCAGCTGAAGTAGCTCTCAGGACTGCTTGTAAATCATGACCTCACCTTGTCAGTGAGCCAAGGAATATTCAGATCTTTGCAAGAGTTTTGTAAAACAGTTGGAGAAGTGTTGGAGACAAGGTGCTTCAATGGGTTTTAAAAGAAAAATTAGGTTCAAATGTCCCTATGGAAATGCTGTCCATTTCTTTACATATTTTAAACTGCTCTGTCTCAACCAGCCTTTCTAGAGAGACACAGATGTTGGTTCCTGCACAGACCTATGGGGACTGACGCCGGCAAGGAGGCCTGTTCACAGACACGAACAGGACGGGGCTGCTGTGGAAAGTGCCTCCAGCTGTTTTATTTTTCAGCATCAGTCTCATTACAGGATTATGACAATGGGAAGATGCTGGCAGCTCACATTCCAGGCAGCAGGCCAGAATACTTAATGTTACAACTTACTTTATAAGCTTCTTGACCAATCACACAAAGCAAAAGCATATTGACAGTAGTTCTAGCCAATCACCATAAGCACACGTGCCTTTGGTTAAAACAATGCTTGCTTATTTGGAATACAATACCCACTTGTAAGCCTTAAAACACAACGCACAGAGCTCCTTTATTAAGCTTTAATCTTCCTAATATCTTGCTAGATAAGCTTTCTGCAACTTGGAGAGCTTTTCAGACAAGCATTAATACACAGACCATTGTTCTATTTGCCCTTGCTTTTTCTACAGTTTAAATAATTTTTCTGCTGACCCATCTCATGACTGCTGCTTTAGCTCTACTCACAGTTCTGCTGTATCTGAGGCCTGCCTTTTGCAGCTTTCCCCAAAACCTTCTGATTTTGTGGATTCCCACAGGGACTTTGAAGTCAAGTCCTTTTCCTAAGTTTCCTGCCATTTATTTATTTAGCTGAAATGGTAGACCAGTTATCAGCAAAGCCATAACCTCTTTTGGGGAAAAACAGGAAATTGAAGGAGGATAACATTTGGGAAGGCTCATTAGGACTGTGAATGCTTCTTTCTTCCTTGGAGAGTATTCTACCAATTCCTGAATTGTTTCCATGCAATGATGTTGAGTCCTCATACGTGAGAGACCTTGAGGTGTTTTGTGATTGAACAGCTGAGCCATCGTTGCTCTTCTGTTCTCCTTCAAGTGAAGTTCAGCAAAATGTCACCTCTTAAACGTGGAAATTTGGGTCCATTTTTGCCTGGGGCAGGGGTTGCTCCTACAGCTCTGCAGTGCAGCAGTCCCAGGAATGCTGCCATGGGGGACATGGGGTGAATTGTGCTGGGGAACTGTGGGAACCCAGGAAATTCCTCTGGCTGCTCTGGAGGACTGGGGACCCTGTCAGGGGGCTCAGAGACCTTGGCCCAGAGCCCAAGACCCCTGTGCCTTTGATTTAGCTCTTGGAAAAAACCATTACCAACCTTGTATGAAGAATTACAAGCCACCAAAGTTAAAGTAGAAGGAGAGTGAATTTATCACAGGGTAGAAAAATGGATTTTTGGGGTTTTTAGAATGGGGGTTCAGGGGGCAAGATGGAGGAATCTGGGCGTGTCCAGCCTTTCTCCTTCTTCTTGGCCTCCAACTTCTGCTGTGATGTTGGCACTTTTAGATCGGTTTAGAGTAGAAGCTCACTGTCTAACCTAGATGATCAATATTGGAAAGTAATCGTAAATATTGTACACGTAGTTTTTAGTATAAAAAGATAACACCGCCCAAGTGCAGGCAGAGTGCCTTGGACTGTCTTGCTGAGTGGACCTTGGCAGGACAGGAGAAAGAATTTTAAAGATAAGATACAATAAACAACCTTGCGAATGAGAAATGAGGAGCTCTGACTCCTTCTTCGACCGCCGGGCAGGGAAAAGAGACTTTCTAACTCTTCTTGGGGTCACTCTGACCAGCGAGAGACCCTGAGAGGGAGCCTCCCGTTGGCCTGGGGGCTGCTGCTGGTTGACAGAGCAAGCAAGAGTGCTGCTGGCCAAAGGGTGAGCTGAGAATGAGGATTTTTCATGGTGACCCCTTCATGATTGATCTTTCCTTTTATGGAATTTCTTCTAACTAATTCTACACATCATAAAAAAGTTATATTTCCATGCTTTTACAAGTCTAATCTTCATGTTCTCAGCTGTTTCTATTTTCCCCTCCAGTTCCCTGTGTGTTGGGGCTGGCTTCCCTAGGGGGCAGGTGTATCAATGTCCTGGTCCCATCCCCTTTTATTGCTGCAGGAGTGCTTGGGAACACTTCAAATGGTCCTTTCCACTTTTCTTTAAGTGCCTTGTTGCTGTGCTTTCTGACATAGACACTGTCCCCTGGTTGATGAGGATGTACCAGGGCATCCAAAGTCATCAGGGATGCTCATACCCAAAGTTTCAGCAGAGATGAGAGCACTTTTCACCAAGATGGTAAAAAAGGACTTCAATTATCATTTCCTATCACATGACTGCCTCTATCTGGAAGGGATAGGAACTTGGTAAGGTCTTCCATAGAGCATTTCATGTGGGATGACTTTTTCTTTAAAAGCCACTGGAATTCTGATCCTCAGAAGTGGCAGGGGAAGCACTTTTGCCCACCTTATTGAAGTTTCCTGGAAAATTTTACTAATTTCTCTCTTTTGACTCTGATTTTTTCTCTCAGTCTTGATGCTGGGATAAGACCTCCATGGGCAGAGTAGGTCTCATTTAACTGGGAGTGTTTTGCATACATTTTGTACACTTTCAGCTATGAAATGAGAATCTTAATCTGCTGGCATTCCAAAAGGAATCCTTAATCAGAGTACTATTGATTTTTGACTGGAGGTATTTCTCTAGCTTTGTTGATGTGACAAGGAAAAGCCCCTGGCCATGCAGAAAATGTGTTCCCTAAACCCAATAAGTATTTATATGTACTTTTTATTAACTCAGAAAATTGTCCTTGTCATTAATATCTGGTACTACTTCCCTGTTTTGGGATCCTGAAGGGCAGTCTTTTGTAAAACTGTGCATTGATCGATGAGCAGAGTTTACATTTCAGCTGTCACCGTCCTTGTCAGCCTAACACTAAGGAGCTGCCTTTCCAAATTTTCTCCTGTACCTTCAATACCCCAATGGGTTTCTTTGTCTTCTCTAGTTTATGTCATTATTGCTTGAGGCCCTCTAACTTGTTGATTTGTTGAAACCTACCATCCTGTAGGACTGAATCAGAAATTTAAGGATTTTGCTGAATGATTGTTTTCATTGTGGTGTTCTGTGTCTGATTTGGAAAGGTTCACAATTTGGAAAGAGTTGCCAAGCAGATGCTTTGTTCTGCCACCTCTTTAGCAGTTTGGTCTGCTCATCAGTCTCCTTTAGGCTTGTCTGAACTGGTGAGCTCTTCAGTCCATTATTGCTACTTTAGCAGGGAACTGGATGCTCCCAAAGCTGTCCCTGTTTGATTGGAGATGCTGATTCCTTGCAGAAAGATTGAGGAGTACAGCAGGGTTCAAGACAGTGGCTGTCCTTAGCACCACGTCTTTTGTTCCAGGAGTAGCCCCCGTTACTTTAGGAAAACCAGTGAGCTCCTTTTTGCTCCACACCAGACATACCCATGTGTGGCACATAAACTGACATTTTTTTCCCATTTACTTTCACGCCTATTCTATCAATCAGGACTGTGGTGGCTCCTGCTCTCAGGTGCACTGGCCACCCCACCCCTTGGAGACAATGTTTTCTTAGGTGTTCTTCTAAGAATAATTCTCTTTTCCACAGGGTTCTTTCCTGCATTCCCAATCTTTGAGATAAATATGGAGTTACTGTGCAAGGCCAAGGCACTCATGTGTGAACAGGGCAAAGGGATCAGTCAAATCTGGTATCTCCACTGCAGAGGCTGTTATCAATGTCTTTTTAAGATATGGAAAGGCTGTTGGACATATTGGAGTCCGCTATAACACCTGATGGGATTCCTTTCATGGTTCATACAAAGGCTTTTCCAACAGTCCCTAACTGGGGATCCATAACCATCACAATCCAGTCATTCCCAAGAAGGGACACAGTTGTTTTACAGATGTCGGCTCTGATGTTTGAGAAAGAGCTTCCTTCCTTTCTGTCCCTAAAATGAACTGTCCTTGTGAGTGTGGCAGCCAGGAAAGCAAACATGGGCAGATATGGACATGGTCTTGAAGACAAAGACAAGACTTGGTGACAAGGGAAATGAGCTTTGGATGGTAATATTCAAGCCATTTTCAATGCCATGCTTTTATTCCCTCTGCCTGTAATGGGTTCTTTGTTGCCAGCTGCCTGAAATCAGGAGTAAGCTTGGGTATGGGGAAAAGGGAAAGTAAAATGATCAAAAGCTGAGTATAAAATATTTTTCCAGATGCATCAGTAATTTCAATGGTCACTTGCAGTCAGCACAACTGTCAGCCTGGAATTGTGTTCAAGGTTCTCCCTGGTCTTTCCATGTCAGCTCCTGCTGCAGAGCAGCCAGGGGGCCTGGGCATGCTGCTGGCTTGTTTCCTTTGAGGAGGCTGGGATGAGGAAAGGCCGGGGGGTTGTGTCAAAGAGATGATATTTGAGTGCCCGTGTATGTGCTGGAAGCCTCACAGACTGAGGGGTCCACAACAGGATTGCCCAGAGCTGTCAGGGTTGCACCTTGCTGCCCCGGTGAGAGGTGTTCAGCTGCTCCTTGGCCTCAGAGAGAGCCAAGTGCAGCACTTTTGTGCAGAAACACTTCATTAGCCCTGGTTTGCACAGCTGCAGCTACTGGGCTTGGTGGGGTGCCCGTTTCTGCACTTGGGAATGAGCAGAGTCAGTGATGGGACAGGACAGGGCATTCCCTACCTGTGCCCATTGTGAAATCCCTCTGTCCCCACTGTGTCACGTCCCGCTCCTCAGTGACATCCCAGCCAGCCTGGCACATAGAACTCCCCGTTTCCAAGGACACGTGGCCATTGTCACCGGCACAGGGCAGGACTGCTCAGAGCCTTCGGTGCCTGCAGCAAGAGCAGAGGTGTCAGAGCCACAGCGAGTGTTGCTCTAGCTTGGCTGGTTCCAGCAGCCATTGTTCAAGAGACCGATCCACCCAGTGAGTGGAGGTAATTATTTACAGTTCTGTGCAGAAAGGGGGACTCAGGGACAAATTCACAAAGCCAGAAGCACAAGAAACTAGAGTGTCTTAGTATTTATACATTTGAGCAAAGAAAGCAATTAATGTTCATTGCCTGCAAGTTCCCTAGTTCTCTCCATAATGAGCCTCTCACTTCTCATGCTCATTAGTCTGCATGCTCAGTCTCTTGCTTCTTCTTAGTGAGAGGTTTCTTGAGTGGGTGGCCATCATCTGGCCCTGCTGGAATGGCCTTTTACCCTGCCAGAGCTGATGCTGCATTGCCTTTATCAGTTTGTTCCTTTTCTTGGGGGTTCTGCCAAATGTCCTTGTGCCTGTAAATTCTGCATTCTTTGTGTCCACCATCAGTGGTACACCCTTCTTCCCAAGCATTGCTGACCTTTCCTCTGTCTGAGGCCACTGAAACCTTTCAAGCTCTGCACCTCAACAAGGCAATTCAGCCAAGAAGTCACCTGCCTTTCCGAGGCCTGGCCATCACTTCCAGCTTGCTGGCTACCTCTTGTTTCATGGGAATCATCTCCTTTCTTGTTGATGAGCCTTGAAAGCTGCATTAGCCAAACATCCAAAAACACATTTTCCAAACAAGTATTTTGCATTGTGCAGATTTTTCAGCTGGATCAGTGTCTGTGAGGGAGCGGGAGCAGCCGAGGCAGAGCGGGATGGCGGAGCTGCGGGCCTGGGCAGGATCCAGGGAGTTCCGCAGGGCCCCAATCCGCACTGCGTCCCGCAGGGCCCCCACCAGCACTGCGATGCCCGTCAGGGTGACCCAGAGGTGCCAGGAGCAACAGGTGAGGGGCAGGTGTGGGGCTCTGCGGGTTGGCAGCGGGTGGGGGCTTGGCCATGGTGTTGGTGTCAGGTGCTGCTGAGCCCGCGGGACCTGTTGGGCAGGGCTGGGGCCCCACTGGTGCTCCAAGGGCCCCTCTGAGGCAGCTGCCCGGGGGAAGCGACTCACAGGGATGACACGGAGGAGGTGCCAGTGGAAATGGGATGTTGCTCTCATGGATGCAAGTGGCTCTCACGGATGACACTGAGGAGGTGCCAGTGAAAGTCAGATATTCTCCAAACGGTGACACAGGGAATTCATGCTCTGGTCATGAGTCCTGGCCAAAATGCATGGATTTCTCATGGTTCCAAGTTTGTACTGCACTCACGGAAAAGGTCCAGATAAAGGAAATTCTCTAACAGTATTTTCTACTATTAGGAGGATATATAACTGTATTTCTGGCTGTGATGCATAGTGGAGATCTCCAAACACATGCACACCATTTTCAAAGCTTTTCCCCTTATTGATTTGATTTTTATCAAACAAAGAAGTTAACCCTCATTAGTTCTAATTTAGAGTTCCATTAAGTAATATTCTGTATTCTTTTGGTATTGATGTCTCCCTACTCATGCTAATTAATTCACATTTTTCAGTCCATTTATCATAGCCTTTTAGATTTTATCTCAGCCAATTTTGCCTTCTGAATGAGGCAGTTGCATGGCAGTAGCTGTTTTTGTTTAAAATGTACTTAGGCTGACAAACATTTTAGTGATTTTTAACCTCTACCGGAATGTGGCACATTGTGTACTAAATGATGAGTTCAGCCAAGCAAGTTCAGCCAAGTTCAGTCCAAATTTTGTTACATCTGATAAACTGTTTCCATTTCACAACTATGCAAAAAATTGCATCTAGAGCTGAGGAAAAGAGAAAGGGATTTCATGTGTGTTGAGAGTTGCAATTCAGATTGTGCAGATGAAATTCTTCTCAGAGCTGACCCTGTGTTGTGCTTCCATAGTGCCAAATACATCCCAGTGCTGGGTCCTGCCCTGAGTTCTTGATCGTTTTGTGAACCACTCTCACCAGGAGTGTTAGCTGAGTCAAGCTGGCCAGGTCCATTGTACTCAGGCACTTGATTTCAAGGGAAGCCTGTGCCTAGAAATTCCAGCAACTGGGAAAGGACGACTTGCTACTTGAAGGCTTGGCTGCATTAGAGGCTAAATGAGGGTGGCTCTCTCAGGGCACTTTTGCAGCTGGCTGCTTTCAGAGGGAGAACTGTGTCAAAGCAGCCCTTTTTGGTGATGTGACAGCAAACCTTTGCAAATGGAGCTCTTGTTGAAAATGGCGGGCCTAGTTATAACCAGAAGAAGAATCGTGAGAAACTATGTTGGAAATTTAAAGGGGGCTATGTTTAGCTGAAATCTGTGTATACAATAGAAAAATATGTTTGATAATTATCATGAAAGTTATATAACGATAGAGTATAAAACACGTTCACCTTGAATGTATGGTTGGAATCAGATTTGGGTGGAAATCACCCCGATTCCCAGAGCTCTTCAATAAAAAGCACCGCATATAATCGCTTCTGTGATTATGTGGTTTTGAACGCTAACAATCTCAACCTGGAGGCTGTTTGGCCTCAGGTCAGCCTTGCAGTCTCATGTCCCAGCAATCAGCCACTGGTTTGTTTTCCCCTGAGAAAGCTTGCCAGTCCTTCCTTGTTCCCATACTGCTTGACGGGTTGGAATTTGGAGCATGGAGGTCAAGGTTTGGACCAGCTTATGCACTTACATTCACAGTCTTGGTAGATAAGATTTTGGGTTTGCAACACCTAGGCACTGCCATTATCCATTAAATCTAATTGGGAAATTGAAAGCAAATGACCTTGAGGAAGTGGCTTAGAGAATTTCATAAGGTCAATATGGAAAACCATGCTTGATTTAATATTTTGTCTTGGTCATTAATAAGTGAATGTTGCCACAATAGTACACTGGGTTCTTTTCAAGGAAAGTGAAAGGAAGATATTGATGTCATCTTGCTCATGGATTCCAACATTCCCCTCAAAGCACAATGTGCTTAGGAGGTGCCATTTGTATTAATCTGTTCTGAGTGCTGTTTCCCCCAGGAGCCTGGCTCCAGGCAGACACGAGGTGCCCATTCCCCTTCCAGGCACTCAGTGGTGCTGCCTGCAGCAGTGAGCTGAGCCAGGTCCAGCCAGCTGCCCTGAGCAAAACAGGCTCTCACCTGGCTGTGGCTGCAGTCACCTGCCTGCAGGGACATCGCTGCCCCTGCAAGTGCAGCTCTTGCTCTGCCTTAGCCTAGTGCACAGCATTTTAAGGCAGCATCATGGTGGCTTTTGGAGAGACAAAACTCAACTTCTGAATTTCTCATTGGGGATGTTTTGTTTCAAATGTGAGTGATGATTTGTGTGATTCTTGGTGGTGGTCTACAGAGATCCTAAGGGATCCACCAGGATATTCAAAATCAGCTCTGTCCCCAAGAATACCCATCATCATTTTAAATCATTTTGCCTTCTGCCAACTTCCCATTTGACACTTCTTTCTCTCCTTTCCTTTCCTTTGGGAAAACAAGCAGATGTGAGAAGAAGAGCCAAACCAAATCCTTCATGTCCTGCCCCTGAGGACAAGAGAACAAAGCCCATGAAGCCTGCAGAGAGGGAACAGAATCCTTGCAGTGCTGTTTATCGGCGACCCTACAGGGACAGGGTGATTCATTTACTTGCTCTGAGGACTTACAAGAAGCCAGAGTTACTTGCTCGCTTGCAGAGAGATGGAATCATGCAAAAGGACAAGGGCACCCTTGCAAAGATCCTCCAGCAGGTGAGATTGTGGAGTTTGTGCCAGCATTAATTCCGCCACACTATTCTTTTGTTCCTAATTGTCACTTGTCCCTCTACTTTTTAAATTACTGTTTAAATTTTAGATACAGATGAACAAGTTAGCAAATGCTCCCTGTTAATTTTTTCCATCAACTTCATCCAGAGGTCTCAAGCTGCAGGTCAATGTGACAAAAAGAAAGAAAACTTCAAAACTTTTGGATCATTGTTGTTTTGCTAGAATGGCTGGCAATGAGTAACACTTTGTAATGCTCTGCTCCTCATGCCTAATTCCATTCTCTTTCTTTTCTGTGCAATGTTTAACTGCTTCATGGAGTAACTTCACAGGGCTTCCTTGATTGTGTGAAATGGTTTGTCATGGCACTTAAAATTTCCTGGGAGAAGTTCCAGAGCAGAGGAGATCAGGAACTGCAGAGGCCAGTATTTCATTTGAACAGTGTTGGTGGCCTCCCAGTGGTACTTGGCTTCTCTGGGATCTGTGGGGATTGCCTTCCCAGGATGTTCCAGGCAAATCCTCCTTGATAAAGATGGTAGCCAAACTTTGAGCAGAGGGTTTCTTTACTGTCATGTGAATGAAATCTCCATCTTCCTTGGAACTCTTTTATTCGGTAACTTCTCCAGTGCTCCTCTCAATTCCACTGGTATTTCCTTATTATAGCCAGCCATAGGATGCACATGCATTGAAAGATGCAGTGGTTCTTTCCTTCCTTTTTCAATCTTCCCTGTTCCCCATGGCTGTTGCTGAATTATGCCAGCATTAATATATCAAGTAGGAACATTTCCTCTTTAGCTAGGAAAACAGTGTCTTGGAACCTATTCAAGGGAGGAAAATTAAATATGGATACATTTTCAGTTGATCCCACAGTGACTTTTAAAAACTCATTCCCTGAACTTGGGAAGTTTCTTGCTGGGTTTGCCCAGGGCAGTGGCAGGGCTTTTTCACCCTGAAAACATTCACAATATAATGAGAGCCATGTTCTGCCATCCCAGCTGAATTAGCCCATTTAGATTTCAAGATGATTATAAATTTTCAAAGCTCAGCTCCCTAGAAGGTATTGGATGGAAACATTTTCTCCTGTTCCATTGCAATCTTTGAGATTTCCTTGGAGTCAAGGTGCTGTAGGAGGTGTGAAGTGCCTCAGGGTCCAGGTTTGCATTCTGAAAATTCTGTGTGAGCAGCCCTGCAGCCTGAAATGCCTTGCTCAGGCTTTTGTGGACTTCAGAGCAAGTGGGGGTTTCTTTGGTATAAATCTCAAATGGGCAGTGTGAGCTTGCTGAGATCTGGTACACACATACTGTGTGTGTACACACTTCCAACACAAGCTGAGTTCTGTTTCCAAGGAGTGAATCCCTGATTCTGGGTATCATTGTCACTTTTACATTTCTTATTCGGCTGCGGGCAGACAGGCATCAACAGAGACCCATATTATAAATGTTTATCATGTTTTCAAGGAGAAAAGTCAAAGTTGTGGCTGCTGTTGGTGGTGTGTTAGATGAGTTATTCCATGTGTTGCAGGGGTCAAATTGATGGAGACTTTCCCAATGGGCTTTTCTGTGGAACTCTGAGCAGGTGTCAGGTGATGAAGTCTAAACCCGCACTTTAGATATCAGTGGTCTTGAGGTTTTACTACCTCAATTTACCTTTGTGAGTAGACTCTGTATTTGTCTTGTGGAAGATATGAACCTCATTTCTTTGCAAAGGGATACAGCAAGGCATGTGCACGGCCTTCTCATGGCAGAACTTTGCTGGAATGAACCCTGGATCTGCCACATAAAGAGGGACTCTGGGCCTGACCCCCTCTCCTTACACATTGTAGCTCTCAATGTTGTTTTCAAAGGAACTCTTGCTAGATATGAATGGAGCTACTGGGTTGTTTTCAATTGGTGAAACATTAATATGGCTGAAAACTCATGTGATAGAGGAATAATCAAGCTCTGAACAAAAAGACATTAATTAGTTGAAGCTGGGTGCTCACAAGCAGCTGTGCAGGACCAATCGTATTTCTGTAGTTTGCATGCAGCAAGCATAATAAAGATTTGTTTTCCTACATGTCTGCCTGTAGGTAGCCAAGTGGAATGCAAAGGATAATTCCTTCAGTCTGAAGGAACATCTATTTCAAACCCTTCAGACTGATTGGCCTGGCTACACTGAAATAGACAGACAGAATTTGAAGTTAATACTTTCTGGGTAAGTTCAGTCTTTCAGAGAAAGGAAAAAAGGCCTTGGGAAAAGAAGCTTAGATTGTTAGAACATGCTGAGGTAGCAGGGACCTGCCAGGATCCTGGCCCTGCACAGGACACGACAAGAAGCACACCCTGTGCCCAAGAGTGTTGTCCAAACACTTCTTGAAGCCTCCTGCAGTGACCACTGGCCTGGGGAGCTGTTGCACTGCTCAAGCACCTGCTGGGGCACAAATGTTTTCCTGATATCATGCCTAAAGCTCCCTCAGCTCAGCTTCATGCTGTTTCCTTGAGTCCTGACACTGAAGGTCTCTGTTTTCCTTGCAAGGAATGAATTTTGACAGTTGATATTTAGGCCTTGTAACATAAAATATTTGACCATCCATACAGAAAATCAGCTCCATCTCAGAACACCTCCAACATCAGTCAAGCGACATCTCTGGGATCTTCTGAGAGAGATGCTCCAGCAAGACCTGCTCAGGTATTTTGTGCATTTTTAACACTCTGGACTCTCTGGTAAGTTTTAGCAGACTTGCTGGTGGTGTAAAATTGTCATGTGAATGTGCAGGATCTTCCCTTTTGGGGAAGCCTTTGATGGAGCTCCTGAAGGGAATGTCTTTCTCCCAAAGCATTTTAGCTACAGACTTGAAGTAGGACTTGCTAAGTGCTAAGATGGGAAAGTAGGAATGAGACAGAGCCTGCATTTACCTGCAGTCCTTCCTGGTTTGAATGCTCTTTTAAGTGAAGAAAGATGTGTGTTAAAACTCTATCCAATTGGAAACACTACATTTTCAGAATGGGAGCAAAAGCTGATCCTGATCATAGGTTAATGAATGAATTATTTTGTTATTGATGCAGAAACGGCCTCTGGCTTCTGAGGTTTCCAGTCCTGTGACGAGCAAGAAGAGGAGAATTGGCCACCAGACCAGTCATGTCCAGCCAGCAGCTGGTGGCCACTTTTCTTCCTTCCTTCTGCCTTCCACATCTCTTTTCCCTTTGGACATGGCTCCAAGTGCCGGCTCCCTTTCCCCCTGCACCCATGTGGTGCAAGCGACAGAGAAATTTCAGAGTTCCAGGGTCCCAGCACCTGCCAGGGAGCAGAAGGAGATCCCCAGTTCAAACGGGGAGAAAAATGAATTGGGGAGGCTGAAGCAGTGGCACCGCTTGGATTTCGATGAAGGTATTGATGTGCTGGTTTTCCTGACTCCTGTGTGGATAACTGTGGTGTAAAGATTTCCTTATTAAGAGAAGCTTCTGCCCAAATTAAGGTGCAAGCATAACTCTTCTCCACAGTCAATAGTAAAAATGTTATTGAAGAGGAAATGCAAACTAAGGAGATAGGAAGAAATAAGGGAAGAGAGGCAGGGTGAGGGGAAGAGAGAGACTTTAAGTGGGGAGATATCATCACCACATGGACTCTCTGCTGTCCAGCCAGTCCTACCAAACCCTTGGTCTTCTCAGTGGTGGGGATCCCCAAGACTGTCTGGAAGTACCACCTTTATACTCTCCAAGATTGGAGTATCCACGGGGTGGTCACAGCTGTCCCCACATCCCAGGCTAGAAGCCATGCAAGCACTGATTTTCCTTACTCATAGTCTCTACAGTGGAGGTTTTTGTCTGGTGTCCTAATTCCAAACCTTCACCTCTGTTAGGCCAAGGCTTTGTGCTTTTCTTCTTGCCAGTTGTACTTCTCTAAAATTCCACTTGTGGTGGCTTGTCTTATGGGAAAATCCTTCTTTGAGAATGCTCTGAAATATTTAATTGTGCTCTTGCACCTGGTGAAAAGGGAGCTTTGAAAGTGGGCACTGGATACACGAAGGCACTGCTCTACATGACGGCTCTACCATTGTCCCTGCGGGACGGTCATGATAAATCAAGACTTTTTTATTTTTTCTGCCATTACATTAGATTGTAACTCTTGGTTTAAAAGACAACAACAAAGCCCAGAATCTGTGCTGCTGGAACCTTTTCTAAAAGTACATTGATTTTTAGAAATTCTCCCTCTAAGTAGTGCAAAACCAATCAAGAACAAAGAAATGTGAAATAGATTGCTGTTGGGAGAATCTGGTTCAAAGAAAGAGCCAGACACTAGAAGCCAAAGGGAATGGATGTTTTCCTTTCCCTCTGATTTCTAGTAAAATGACATGCATTGACTGAGACAGCACTTTTTCCATCAGCAGATTTTCAGGACTGCATGCTGAAGGCAGAAATCTGTCACACATTTATTGCAGACCAGTTTACTGAAACCTGTGGATCAAATCTCAGTGATTCCATGGTTGTTCATTGAACTCAGCCTTTACATGGAAACTGCAAAAGCTACAAAACCTGGGCTGTGGTTTCCTGGCGTTCTACTTTCAACTGGACTGGGCGTTTCCTCTCCATCCTAGCTGCAGAATTTCATTCTTCAAAAGCTGTGGGAGTGGTACAGGCTGGAAACAACATTGAAAAGCTAAACAGAAATGCATAAAGAACACTTGATTTCTGATGACGGAGATACACCCAGCAGGGCAGAGTTCAGTTGCTTGGTTAAATCTGTGGGTTCTCCCTTTTGGAGGTTGACCTTGCAAATGACAAGCTGGGCTCAGCCTGGAGGCAGGTTTGGAGCGTGCAGATGCCTCTTGCAAGTGGTGGTGTGCTTGTAGAGACAGGGGCTTTGAGATGGTCTTTCCACATTTCTTCTGGACATACACACGGTACCTGCAAACCTTGGGATGTCTTTGGAAGGATTCCTGTTTGAATCTATAAACACATCAGCAGCTTTCTTCAGGAGCCAGTTCCCAAATTCTGCCCATCTGGTGAAGGAAAAATCTGTTCTTTGTTTGAAGTTTGGGACTTAGGCTGAAGCTGTCATGTGGATTGAGAGAGAGCAAATGCACTTTTGGAAATGAAATGCTCACAGCAAAGCTGTTCTTCCAAGTTGTATTGAACATACTGTGACAATTGGTATTTCTGTCCAGTTTCATTACCACAATTACACTAATTTTTATACTTCTGCTATACAACTAAAATCAACAAAAGCAAGTGGAACATCAAAGAACATCTCTTTTCTCAAGAATTGAAGCTCAGGTAGCTTAAAAATTGACAAGGATGGGCTTTTTATGCTTGAAACAAAACCTGAAATGGAAAGCAGAGAGAGACTACCATGATCTTGATTGTTCCTTCCTGTTTCAGCTGACTTTTCCTTATGGCAGCTCTTTTTAATATCATCATAATTCTTGAACATTTCTTTGGAAAGAGGGCTGCGAGGTTATGCTTCACAAACGCCTTTGAAAAAGGCATTGCCAAATCCCTTTGCCAAGAGGCAAAGGGCAATTCCCAAGTGCAGAGCTGTTTCCAACCCCATCCTGCCACTTCAGTGAGGAGCACTGGGTTTTGGCTGCAGGGTATTGGAGCCTTAGTGCCAGTAAGCCCTAGAGAATGGAATTGGCTTTCCTGCTGACAAGAGGGCAGGCACTCATCGGAACTGTGGGCCCCTGGAATTGGCAGGGAAGTGGGGATAAAAACATGGCATGCAAAGAACTTCTGCTTTCTTCTATATTTCTTTTTGGAACCTTGATGTTGATTTCTCTCCAGCCGTTGTCTTTGGAAGCTGCATCTGTTCCTGCATGACTTGAATGGCTGTGCAGATGCCACCTCATGCCTTCAAATAAGAAAAGCTGAGCTGGGGCTAACACTGTGGGAATGCACAGTCTGTAGAATAAATTGGCCACTCCCTCTCTCTAATTCCCAGGACTGTATAGTGTGGAGGTTGTGTCTATTGTATTATTAAATGATGTTGCTTCTTGTCAGTAATTTACTGTGAGAAGAATGCTCTGAAGGACTTTTTCAAGACTGTCCAATGGGGATCTTTTGGCCTTTTAATGATCTCCTGATGAAGAGTGTCAAAATTCTACTTTTCTGCAGGAACAAGAAAAGATACTTCCATTGCCTCCGCATGCTCTGCAACAAGCAACGAACCTGACTATTTGAGGTGAGTAAAAGAACAATTCAGCCTTGCCCCTGTCAGTGGGGTGCAGTGTCAAGCTCTTTTCTGTGCTGAAAGGATGAGTTTGAGCAGGTTTAGTTGGGCCTGGAAGGCTCAGAGCAGAGATGAACACCGAGGTGGGTTAGGCCCGGACGGGCCTTCAGTCCGGTGCCTCCCAAAATGTTGCAAGGCATCTGCAATTTTCTTTTCAAACTTAACCTGCACGCTAGTCAGGTGTATCTGGCCTGGGATGCATCCTTGGCACAAACTGTTGTCTGTTCTGGGGCTGAACTTCAACTTGTTGAGGATTTACTGCTTGTAAATATTAATCTCAGGATGGTTTGAAATGTTTATCCCCACGTGGAAAGTGTTTTTGTGATCCAAAAAGAACCAAGTCTTAAGGCCCAGAGGAGCAGAAGCATTGGTGTGAGAGTTCTGGGAAGTGGTATCTATTGTTCTCATTGCCACTTCATCTTGGATTTGTATCATGAGCTTAATAAACCTCAGGCCTGTTGATTTGAGGGAGAAGGGAATGAAGAAGATTTGACTCCCATCATCAGTAGGTTTAAGCATTAATGAGTCTTGCCCTTTTTAGGAGCAGATGCTGTTTGGGTAGTAGGTGTAGTTTTAGGCTGATTTAGAGTTTGCTTTTGTGGCTGTTTTCCAAATGCCTCCGTTCCATGGTCAGTGATGTAATTGCTGTCTGCTTGAAGAACCGGATATTGTTATTAACTCTGTTTGCCATTATACAAGGATGTGGCTCAAAAGTCCAGCTCTTTGCAACTCTCAACTGCATAAATGCATTCCTTTACAAAAATGTTTCACAGATATAGTTTCACAGTTAAATGTAACAAATTTAAGCTTTTCCTACATAAGAAGAGATTATACTTTAGTAATGTATCTCCTCTTTCTGAAGCTGCTGTGTTTGTCATTTGACATTTGAAAAGAGGGCAAATCTTTTCTAAATGTTCTCTACTTGCTAATGAACAAAACTTCTACAATGTAAGCTAATAGTAACTAAGAATCGGACACCTAGAAATGTGGCAGATTCCTAGAGTTACCTGACTTGCATGAGCTTGAAAGTAGAAACTGTCAGTCCCAGAGCAACTGACTCAAAGCTTGGGTGTCTGTGTTTGACATTACCCTGTGCTTGGTGTAAAATTACACCTGTGTTTTATGGACTAGAAACATACTGGAATGTTCTCTTAGAGTTCACTCATGGAAAAATGTTCTCATTTTTTCCATTAGAAAATACCTAGCCATTGTCTCCTTGGAGCAACGGCAGCGCTACAAGGATGACTTCAATGCAGAGTATGAGGAATACCGGAATTTACATTCTCTGATTGACAAGACCACAAAGAAGTACAGACAGTTTCAGGAGCAATGGAAGTCTCTGACTCCCGGCTCTGAAGCCTATCAGGTAAAGAAGGACAAAACCATGAAGACTGTGCTTCATCATCACTGCAGTGTTTTGGATTGCCGGGAATGTCACTGCTTAGTGAGTCAGGACGGAACCTGCAGAATTGGCATATATGCTCAGACACTGCTTCGGCTGGGTCTGTTTTTTTCCAGACCCTGTCCAAAAGCCCCTGTTTGAGCTTTCTCTGAAGAAACAGTAAGGGGAGAGGAGTCCCAGACAGAGGGTTAGAGCATGGGCTTTTTCTGTTGCCTATTGAGAGGCCAAATTGCATCTCTTGGGTGATGCTGGGAGATGGAGATTTGTTTTTGCAAATGTCCCAGAAGAGTGGTGGCTGACAGAGAAGAAAAGCTCTAGAGTCAGACTGAGTGAACTTTTAGTGTTTTACCAAAGTTTGCATTTTATGATGATGGTGAAACATTCCTCATGTTTTTTTTCTTGTAGATGCTGCATCATCGAATCCTAGCAGAGTATCAGCAGTTACAACAGGTACGTGTGACACCAGAGCTGCAGGGCCATGGTAACTGCTGAGTCTGCCTCAAGGCTTTTTTAAAGCAAAGGACATCAGACTCCAGCCTCTGCAGAAGTGTTTGCATGCCCTAATTTTCTTTTGCTTTCTCCTTCCCAGGGTAGCCCCAGCTACTCTGAAATGAAGAGCAGGTGCCTGTACCTCCACAACAAGCTGGCCCATATTCAGAGCCGCATTTCTGAATATGACCAGCAGTGAGTGGAGTCCTGGCACCAGACATCTGCTTCAGCCTGGTGACATCTGCAAACCCTGGATTTTTTATTTCAACTAGAAGATTAGGTTTTTAGGATTTCTTAAGTTAGTGTTGAACAGTAGGTTATGTTAGCACTGAGCCATAGAATATTTCTTTAAAATATAGGATTAGTTTAAAGAAGTTTAGTAAGTTTAAGAAGTTGAAAGATTATAGTATTGAACATTAACAATAAAGAAATCTCACTATTGGTAATTCCTTCTCTCATTGTTGCTTGTATCATATTTGGAGTGGGTTTCTTCTGGTCAATTCTGTCCTTCAAGTCCTAAGTTTGTCCACTGAAATAAATTTATCAGTAGAGGCTGGAAGCCCACTGCCTGTATGATGAAGTTGTGCACATTTAAAGAAAATATTGCAGCAAATGGAAATGGTTTATGATAAGTATAGGGATGTTTTTTGACCTTTCTTGTTAATGCAAACTCCTTGCCTAAGTAGTCAAAGTTTTAGAAGTTTGTACAACACAGTCCCAAATCACTTTGTTCTGGAGGGTTACAGAGGAGTGCACATGGGCTGCTCTAAGCTGTCAGCTGTAGCAGCTCTCAGGACTGCTTGTAAATCATGGCCTCACCTTGTCAGTGATCCAAGGAATATCAGATCTTTGCAAGTGTCGCTATTGAGCCCGACATGGTGCAAAGCAGCAGGACTCACTCAGAAGGCTGTTTAGACTTATTTATCTAAGGAAGAAGTTGCTTTTACAGTTTTACAAGGTGTTTACATTTACTTAACCAACACATACACTGCCCAGCGGTCATAAAAAAGATACAAAGCTTTCTGCAGGTGACAGGCGCCACGCCACAGTGTAAGGCAATCACAGTCCAGATCATTTTGCCTACACTTTTTTCTCTCTCTTTCTTCACATTGTCATGGTGATAGCCTTGGTGATTCCTCAAGAGAGATATGAGGCTTCCTTATCTTCAAGAAGCCTCTGCTGGCTTAGAAGAACAGCACAGAAATGTCTTTTCCCCCTGCAAGAGTTTTCTAAAACACATGGAGAAATGTTGGAGGCAAGGTAGTTCAATGGGTTTTAAAGAGAAATGGGGTTCAAGTGTCCCCAAAGGACCTCTATGAGTTTTGTAGCTTTGTCCAAACTAGTCTGTCACAACCAGCCTTTCTAGAGAGTTCGAGATGCTGATTCCTGCACACACCTATGGGGACTTTAAAGTCTAGTCCTTTTCCTAAATTTCCTGCCATTTATTTATTTAGCTGAAAAGGAAGACATGTTACCAACAAGGTCATAACTTTCTTTTGGGAAAGGATATGAAATTGAAGGAGGGAGGGCAATATTTGGGAACACTCAAAGGTGGCTGCGAATGCCCTTTCTTCCTTAGAGTATTCTGCAAATTTCTCAATGGCCTCCAAGCCAGTGATGTTGAGTCCCCAATCCTGAGAGATCTTGGGGTGTTTTGTGATTGAACAGCTGAGCCATCGTTGCCCTTCTGTTCTCCTTCAAGGGAAGTTCCACAAAATGTCACCTCTTAAACCCTGAGACTTGGGTGCTTTTTTGCCTGGGGCAGGGGTTGCTCCTACAGCTCTGCAGTGCAGCAGCCCCAGGAACGCTGCTGTGGGGGACATGGGGTGAATTGTGCTGGGGAGCCTCCCCTTGGCCTGGGGGCTGCTGCTGGTTGACAGAGCATGCAGGAGTGCTGCTGGTGAGGGTGGGCAGAGACTGAGGATTTTTCATTATTACACCTTCATGGCTCATCTTTCCTTTTATGACATTTCTTCTAACTAATTCTACACTGCATAAAAAGGTTTTATTTTCATGCTTTAACAAATTGAGGCTTCAAATTCCTGTCTATATTTTCCCATCCAGTTCCTTTTGTCTTGGGGCTGGCATTTCTTGGGGGAAGGTGTATCAATGTACTGGTCCCATCCCCTTTAATTGCTGCAGGAGTGCTTGGGAACACAAAACCCTTGAAAGTTCCTTTCCACTTTTCTTTAAGTGCCTTGTTGCTGTACTTTCTGACATAAGACACAGTCGCCTGGCTGATGAGGATGTACCTGAGCATCCAAAGCAATCATGGATGCTTACACCAGAAACCTGTGCAAAATTGAGAGCACTTTTCACAAGGATGGGAAAAACTGACTTAAATTATCTTTTCCTATCATATGACTTTCTCTAGAAAGGATTGTTATTTGGTATTGTCTTCCATAGAGCATTTCCTAAGGGCTCACGTTTTCTTTCGAAGTCACTGGAATTCCGATCCTCAATAGTGCAAGGGGAAGCACTTGTGGTCACTTCAATGAGTTTTCCTGGCAACTTTTACTCCTTTCTGTTTTTGGACTCTGATTTGGTCTCTCAGCCTCGCTGCTGGGGCATGACCTCCAAGGGCTACGTAGGTCCCATTTAACTGGGAGTGTTTCAGATAAATTTTGTTTGTTTATGAAATGAGAATCTGTATCTGATGACATTCCAAAAGGAATCCCTAGTCTTAGTAGTATTTCTTTTATTGTTACTAGAGGTACTTCTTTAGCTCTCTTTGGTGTGACAAGGAAAAGCCTCTGGTCATGCAGAAAATGGGTCTATTAACCTAAGTAATTTTATCCTTCTTGCTGAGGTAACTGAGAAAAAATGTCATGGGCATTAATCTTCTGCACTACTTCCCTGTTTTGGGATCCCTAAGGGCAGCTTTTGTAAAACTGCGCATTGGTCGGAAAGCAGAGTTTACATTTCACCTATCACAGTCCCTATCAGCCTAACACTAAGTAGTTGCCTTTCCAAGATGTCTACTGTATTTTCAATACCCCAATGGGTTTCTTTAGCTTTGTCTCCTCTAGTTTGAATCATTGTTGCTTGAGGCACTTGAACTTGTTGATTTGTTGCTACCCATCAGCCTCCAGGACTAAATCAGATATTTAAGGATTTTGTGGAATGATTATTTTCATCAAGCTGTTTTGTGTCTGATTTGGAAAGGTTCACAGCTTTGGAAAGAATTGCCAAGCAGATGCTTTGTTCTGCAACCTCTCTAGCACTTTGGTCTGCTCATCAGTCTCCTGGGCTTGTCTGAACTGCTGAGCTTTGCAGTGATTATTGAAACTTCAAAAGGGAACTGGATGCTCCCAAAGCTGTCCCTGTTTGATTGGAGATGCTGATTCCTTGCAGAAGGATTGAGGAACATGGAAGCATTCAAGGCAGTAGCGGTCTTTAGCACCACGTCTTTTGTTCCAGGAGTAGCCCCTGTTACTTTAGGAAAACCAGTGAACTCCTTTTTGCTCTACACCAGACAAAACAAGTGCAGCACATAAACTGACATATATTTTCCCATGTATTTTCAAGCTGATTCTATCAATCAGGAACATGGTGGCTCCTCCTCTGAGGTGCACTGGTCATCCCTCAAGTACAATGTTTAGTTCTGTTTTAAGAAATACAATCTTTTCCAAAGGTTTCTTTCCAGCATTCTCAGTCTTTGAGCTAAATATAGGGATAATGTACAAGGCAAAGGCACTCATGTAGGAACAGTGTAAAAGGTTACCAGTCAAATCTGGTAACTCCAGAGCAGGGGCTGTCATCAATGTCTTTTTAAGATATGGAAAGGCTGTCTGACATTCCAGAGTCCAGTGGAACACCTCCTTGGATTTATTTCATGATTCATACAAAGGCTTTTCCCACAGTGCATTACTGGGTATCCATTATAAACACAATCCAGTCATTCCCAAAAAGGGACACAGTTCTTTTATACATGTAAGTTCTGGTGTTTTTCAATTTGCTTCCTTCCTTTCTCTACCCAACTACACTGTCCTTGTGAGTGTGGTAGCCAGATGAGACATGGGCAGATATGGTCATGGTACTGAAGACAAAGACAAGATTTTGTGATATCATAAATGAGCTTTGAATGGTAATATTCAAGCCATTTTCAATGCCATGCTTTTATTACCTCTCCCTGTAATGACTGGACAAGGGTTTCACTGGTGCCAGCTGACTGAAATCAGGAGTAAGCTTGGGTATGGGGGATATGAAAACCAAAGCATCCTAAGCTGAGTGTAAAATATTTTTGCAGATGCATCAGAATTTTCAATGGCCACCTGGAGTCAGCACAACTGTCAGCCTGGAATTGTGTTCATGGTCCTCCCTGGTCTTTCCATGTCAGCTCCTGCTGCAGAGCAGCCAGGGGGCCTGGGCATGCTGCTGGCTTGTTTCCTTTGAGGAGGCTGGGATGAGGAAAGGCCAGAGGGTTGTGTCAAAGAGATGATATTTGAGTGCCCGTGTACATGCTGGAAGCCTTAGAGACTGAGGGGCCCACGACAGGATTGCCCAGAGCTGTCAGGGCTGCACCTTGCTGCCCTGGTGAGAGGTGTTCAGCGGCTCCTTTGCCTCAGAGAGAGCCAAGTGCAGCGCTTTTGTGTAGAAACACTTCATTAGCCCTGGTTTGCACAGCTGCAGCTGCTGGGCTTGGTGGGCTGCCCCTTTCTGCACTTGGGAATGAGCAGAGTCAGTGATGGGACAGGACAGGGCATTCCCTGTCAGGTTCGGCTGTCTGTCTCTGCCCTGACACGGGTAGTGTGGTTCTTGGGTGGCACGCGTTTCAAAGGACGAGCCTGGACTCTTCAGCTTTTCAATCTTCAGATTGTTTATCATTTCTTATCTACAAAATTTTCTGTCTGCCCAACAGAGGTCTGATCTGCAAGCAGTCACAGGCACTCTCTGACCACCCACGGGGCGGTCATGTCTTTTTATACTAAAATCTACGTACACAATATTTACCTTTATTTTCCAATGCTTTTCACCCATGTTAGCAAGTGCACCTTCACCATAAACCAATCCCCAAGTGCCAACATCACCACAGGAGATGGAGGACAAGAAGAAGAAAGAAGAAGGACGAGACACACCCTGATCCCTCCATCTTGTCTCCATAACCCCCCTGTACCAAAAACCTTAAAGTCTATATTTCACCCTTTAAATGTGTCTCTTTTACACCTTTTACTCTAAAGTGATTATCTTGTCCTCAAACTTGTTACTTCTGTGGATGGATCAAAATCAAGCCACCAAACACTCCTGGCAACATTCCAGGATTTTCGAGACCCCCAAGGGTTCTCCTGGCATCTCTGGACATCGGGAACGATGTGCTGAGATCCCACATCTCCCCCTTCTGTTTGCACCAAGAAGACTTCTTTGGCAACTTGACTCATGACACATCTCACACACAAAAAGATGCATGGGACGATGAGCATGAGGACTAAGAGTATTATTAAAATATAAAATCCCATTTTTAAAAACCCTCTCCATAAGGGAGAAAGATCAAAAAATCCCGCCACATCATCAATCCATGACCCAGTGATTTTGCCTAGTTTCTTTATACTGTCTTTTATATTTTGAATACTTTCATGAATTGATCTTGAATGATCCGAGAGATTCATGCAGCACATTCCCTCAAACTCTTCACATCCATGTCCATGAGCAAGCAATAGATAATCGATTGCTGCTCTATTTTGCAGAGTTGCCTCTCTCACACTGCTTATGTCTTTTAACATATCACTCAAAGCGAGAGAGATTGATTGAGCATGCTTGCTCAACCAACAACCCATGTGGTCCAGTTGAGTCAAGGCCACCCCCGACGCTGTCTGAGGTGAGAAAATTGCTGCCGCAATTCTCCTTGCCTTGTCCCAGGTGTACACTTCATCATCACAGTCTGCACTGTAATGTTGCAAGGACCTTTTTTCTTTGTGTTTTTGCTCTCTCAATACTTTCAGATCTGGTGATAACATTGAAATTCTCCCAATGCTGCATGGACCTCCCTTGGCATTTGCAGGAATGCCGTGCCAAATTCTGTCCCCACAAATTAAAAACAATCCACGTGGCAATTGCACTGGGACCTGGATTGATCCTTTGGCTGTCGTCACAGTGTGATTGCATCAAGCTGATGTGTTTCTATAATATTTGTGATTTGGTGTGACATCAACGCTTTTGTTTGTCCTTGACACATTCGAAATTTCGAATTTCATGCATAATTCCATTGTTGTGGACCTGAAAATTTCCAGTTCCTGCGGTTCGGTAGAAGCCACAGGTAAAAGATGTGTCCAAGCACACCATTCATTCACAGGATCTTTGATGACCTGCGAAATCTCCATTGGAGAATGCCCTGGAATTGGCCATTCGCCCACTGGCAACCCAACCATGCATGCTGTGAATGGTTTCCCTGGTTTCAAATGTGTCAGGCAGATACTTTCTAAATTTGCTGCCTGGGCTAACGTTTCCCAAACATTTTGTTTTGGTTGACTGACGGGTAGATTTGCTCCGTTGCTTAAAGCAACAGATGAAAGCATGAGCATCATGAAGCTCAAGACTTCACCCTTATAAAATTTCATTATCATGCTCCCACTCAAAGCCACAAAGGAAAAAACTCCCAAAGTTTTTATTCTTTTCGTCCCTCTTCTGAGTCGCTGCTCACAACTTGAGTTTCTTCCTCCGTCTGCGTACTCGTTTCTCTGCCTCTGGGATCTGTGCTCTCCTGCTCTCTTGTCCGAAATGGCTTCACGTGTCGCGCTGACACCCACTTCAGCCCTCGCCCTGTGGAAACACAAGCGAAACCCTTGCCCCAAGTGATTAGTTTGAAAGGACCCTCTATTTGTCCTGTCTCTGGGTTTCTGATCAAAACCAAAGGATTTTCCCTTAGTTTTGCCTGAGAGCTGTTTGAAAAATGCCTCACAATTGGTGGATTGGGTTCAGAAGACAAACTGTTAAGAAAATTCAACACATACAATGCTTTGTTTAACTTCATGTGTGGTGTCGCCTCTGGCTCCCCCCTTTTCTGCCTGTCCAAAAGAGATTTCAGGGTGTGATGTGTTCTTTCAATGATTGCCTGACCTGTGGGTGAATGTGGAATGCCAAATGTGTGTCTGACACCCCATTTTTTCAGGAATCTGTCAAGCACCCTGCCTGTATATGTTGGACCATTATCTGTTTTTATTTCTTGAGGCACACCTAATGATGCAAATGCTTGTAAAAAATGTCGACAAGCATGTTCTGCTGTTTCCCCTGCATGTGCTGAAGCAAAGACTGCCCCTGAGAATGTATCTACTGACATGAACATTTTTGAGTCTCCCAAATGATGGATATTTTGTAACATCTGTTTGCCACAGCTGAAGACTTTGCAGTCCTCGTGGATTGACTGCTCCTGTTGAAGCAGGTGGTTGCACGAGTTGACAATCTGGACAAGCACTAATGATTTCCCTCGCCTGAGTTTTTGTGAGACGAAAGGATTCCATCAGCGCCTGCGCATCCTGATGAAAAAATGCATGACTCAGTCGTGCTTGCTCAAAAATGTCCGGAAGTGTTTGTGAAATGGGCATTGTCAATCTGTCTGCCTGAGCATTCCCTTCCGCTAGAAATCCTGGAAGTGTTGTGTGCGCTCCGATGTGAGTGATGAAATATTCTTCTTTCCTGCTTTCTAGCACTGTTTTCATGCTCACTAGATAGGAATATAAAACTTCGTTGCTGACTTCTTTCAAGAGCAAACCTTCCAATCGCTTGACCACACCTGCAACGTATGCAGAGTCCGTGACCAAATTGAGCGGTTGTTGGAACAACTGAAATGCTCGGACAACAGCTGCCAACTCCACAATTTGTGGAGAGCCTTGAACTGTCTTCACGTTTGATTCCCATTCCCCTGTCGTTGAGTTCATCCACGTGATCACTGACTTGTGTGTCTTTCCTGAGCCATCAGTGAACACTGTGATCCTGTCCAGAGGTTCTTCACTTATTTTTGGCTTTGCTCTGTAGCATATTTGCGATTGCAACATTCTATGTTGTGGAAAATTGATTGTGCAAGCTCCTGGAAAAGTTAACAATGCAATTAACAAATCTTTTGATTTCTGCATCGCCCAATCAAAATAATCTTTTTTCAAAGGCAGATAAATCTTTGAAAATTCTCATCCCGCCATTGTCAGCAATCTTGTTCTCCCCTTTATGATGATCTGTGCTGCCATCTCCAAATCTGTCAGAATTGTCTTTGAAGGCCTATATGGTAAGAAAATCCACTCTATGATTATTAAAGGATCTCTCTGAGATGCGTCCCATTGGAAGATCAAACCATGGAATTGTGCTTTCTTTCCCAACACTGCTAACTGGAAAGGCAACGATTCAACGAATCGATGTGCCTGTCTCTTCTGAATGGCAACAGTAACTTTTTCCAACTCCCTCTTCGCTTCCTTTGTGAGCGTCCTGGGAGATCGAATGTCTGCATCTCCTCTCAAGAGATCAAGCAACGCTGGAATGTCATTGTTTGTGATTCCCAAAATCGACCTCATCCAGTTGATTTCCCCTAGAAGTTGTTGTAAATCATGCAGATTGTTGACTTTTGTGCTGATTTCCATCTTTTGAGGCCTTATTGTTTTCTCCGAGATTTTCCACCCTAGATATTTCCAAGGCGCGACCTCTTGAATCTTTGAAACACTGATTTCCAGACCTGCCTTTTGCACTTCTGCAATGACACAGTCACGAGCCTTTTGCAGCTCTTGTTGTGTCGACGCCGCAATGAGCAAATCATCCATATAATGAATGCTTCTCACCTTTGGGAATTTCTTCTGCGCTGGCGACAAAGCTCGTGCCACGTACCATTGGCAGATTGTCGGCGAGTTTTTCAGGCCTTGAGGAAAAACAACCCAATGGTACCGCTGCAGAGGCGTTTCCTTGTTGATACTTGGAACTGAAAAGGCAAGCCTCGGAGCATCATCCGGATGAAGTGGAATGCTGAAGAAACAGTCCTTGAGGTCAATGACCACAAGCGGCCAATCTCTGGGAATCATCGAAACAGATGGAAGACCCAGCTGAAGCGGTCCCATGTCTTCGAGGACTTCATTGATCTTCCTGAGATCATGCAACAGCCTCCATTTGCCTGACAGCTTCTTCTTGATGACAAACACTGGAGAATTCCAAGGGCTGTTTGTCGGCTTGATGTGTCCTTTCTGCAACTGTTCTTGGACCAGGGCTTTCAATGCACTCAACTTTTTTCGCTCCAGGGGCCACTGATCCACCCAGACTGGATCATCTGTTTTCCAAGTCAACTTCAATGTGGAGAGTGCCGCAGTGACCCCTACTAAAAATCCACCTCGATCTTCGTGCCCCATTGTGCCAAGAGATCTCGTCCCCAAACTGTGATTGGCTTCTGCACAACGAAAGGACGAATGATCGCCGTCTTGTTTCCTGGTCCCGTGACAACGATGGCATTCTCACTCTGCAGACACAGAGAAACTCCCCCTATGCCTGCGAGCGATCCCAAGGGCGCAATCAAGCTCCAGTTGCGAGGCCAAAAGATATAGGATATTACTGTGACATCTGCCCCTGTGTCGAGCATGCCTCTGACTTCTATTGTTCTGTCTCCACAAGTTAATTGGCATGTGAGCGTGGGTCGATCTCGGCCTATGTGTTTTACCCATGTGGTATGTATTTCGACATGTTCTCTCAAAGGAAGCCCTTCTTCATCGAAGATTGACATGACTTCAATGGCATGTGGTGGCAGAGCAAAAGCCCTCGCGATTTGAGTGTTTTCCGCCACGGTCAATGGTGGACGAAGTGCTTTTGCCAGAACTGTCAGTTCCGTATTTTTGTCTGCGGAAACAACTGACGGATAAACAATAAGTCCAAGGATTCTGCTCCTGTCCTGTCCTATTATTAAGAAATCTTGTTTTTTGTATGAATCTCCGCGGATTCCTGTTGGAACCTCCGCATGACTTTCATCCAGAAAGCAAATTAATTTGGAAGTTGCCAGTGTGCACTGTGCCCCTGGTGGAAGGAGTTCTGGGTCGCTTGAGAATCGGCTGAGGAGTTTGCTGAGGGCGTCTGCTTGACGATCCCCGATGATTGTCCTGTTGGTTGTTGTGTCACCGCCATCACTTGTGTCGACGCGCGCTGACGGTTTGTGGGCGCGCTCCTTCTCCCGTTTCCCAGAAGCGGTAGAGGATTCCCTTCCACGTCTGTCTGGGAAAAACATTCTTTCACAGAGTGTCTTCCTCTTCCGCACCGCGCACAAAGTGGCTTTGCAGGTTTTTGTGTCTGCACTTGTGCGTGTGCTTGTGGACAATTCTTTTTCAAGTGTCCAAACGCCTCACATTTGTAGCATTGTCCTCCTGATGGATTGCTCTTCTTCTGGATGGTTGCAAGAACTTTATTTATGTTTTCACTCTGTTGTTGGAGTACCTTTTCCAGCATCTTTTCAACCTTGTCCTGATCTTCTGACTGCCTCTCCGGGTTTCTTCTTATCTGTTCTCCCCATTCTCCTCTCAACTCATCCCTCACGATCGACGCGACATGCTGAGGTGTTCCCACTCTGCTGCATGCCTCCACCATCTCTGCCAAGGATGGCCATCCTGGCATTGCGCTGATGACCCGTTGACAATCCGGGTTGGCATTGCCGAAAGCTAGGCTTTCCATGAGAGGTTGCTTCGCCTTGTCAATCGTCACCTGTCGATCCACAGCTTGTGAGAGTCGATCTATGAAAGATGAGAATGGTTCTGTGGGACCTTGCCTGACGCATGAGAATGGGACGTCCGGAACTCCCGCTGGCGCAATCTGCAAGATTGCTTTGCGTGCTGCTTCTTTGATGTCATTCAACACCCGTCGTGGAAGCCGTGCTGCTTGCTCCACTGGATTGTCATCTGGAGGATCTCCTGCTAACTGTGCTTCTGTGAGGTTTGCGTTTGGCCCACCTTGATAGCTGGCTCTCAACTCTGTGAGATATCTTCTTCATCTTCTGTCCCAGATAAGACTTTGTGTGTCAGTGAGAATCATCGACACAAGACATCGAATGTCAAATGGCGTGAAATCATACGTATTGAATGTCCCCTTCAGGAGCTGTTTGAAGAACTGCGAATTCAGACCATTGTTCTGAATGGCTTTTGATAAGTCTTTGATCACCTCGTGACCCAACCTTTCCCACCTTGGATTTTGGCCTTGTGCATCATATGTCACTGGCATTATTATGTCTCCTGATCCTCTGATCAAACCCTTTTCTTTTGATAATTCATTTCGAATTTCCTTCCAGTCTATTGGTTCTATTGGCTGTTCTTCTTCTTCCTCTGGAAACTCCATTGGCCATTGCCTGCACAATGGAATCGTGGAGGTTCTTGGTGATCCTTCGCTCCACGTTCTTCGACTTGAGGTCTTCAGTCTTGCTCCTAAATCTGGAAAAGAAACTTGAGGCTCTCTTGAACGTGTTCTTTTTGCTGCATCAACAGACTGCAGAAGATTCCTTGCTGCTTCCGCCGCTGAAAGCATCCATGCTGGAATTCCCTCTCTTGCTGTAATGTGTATCATTTATTCTTCTTGAGGCTGTGTTTCATCTGAGCTGTCTTCAACTTCATATGATCCTGAAGTTGATGGAATATTATCCTTTTGCTGTGTTGTTGTTGTTGTTTTTATTTTCTTTAATGTAGCTTTCTTTTTATAAATTGTTGGGAAAAATTGCTGCATTGTTGCAGTTTGGCCAGCAGGTGATGTGGTGGCGCTGTCGAGCAGTTCCGACATGTCCTGCAATGTGGTCGTCCCTCCACGAGGTGGCGCTGTCGCCTGCCTGGACAACCTTGATGACGACACGAACTCGATCGGTTCCTGCTCGGCAGACTGCAACGCTTGCAACCGTGTTTGAGATCGAGTTTGCATGGCTGTTAATTGAGCTGGCATTGAGGGTTGAATACTTGAATGTTTCTTTTGAGTGGAAGGGGTTTGAACCATAGGGTTTGAGGCTAAAGGCATCGGTCTCGGAGAGGGGGTGGAGCCCCGGGATGTCGAACCCCGAGCGTGGCCCCTCCTCTTCGCCCCAGACGTCACAGAGGATCGGACCCGCCCCCGACCTCGCTCCGCCGGCACTTCCCGCGCATGCGTGCCTTCGGGGACGCCCCCTGCCTCCCCTGTACTGACGTCACTGTCTCCATCCCGCTCCACCTCCGAAGTCTCCTCCCTATTGTCTGTTCCTGTCCCTCTCTCCTCCTCCTCTGACGCTGTATCCACACCCCCCGCCGAAGCACGCAGCCCCCCCTCCGCGGGTGCCCCCTTTCTCGCTGCGATTCGAGCCGATCTCCGGGTCCAGATTTCCGGGTCTGACGTCACCACCGCGCGTCTCCTGCGTCCCCCCATGGCAGCTCGCTGGAGCTCTGCAGCTGCTCCGCCCTTGCTGCCTGTGTCTGACGCTGCCGCATCAGTTTGAGAGCCCTCCCCGGCCGGTCCCCGAGCCTTCCTCGACCCGCGCGCTTTTGGCACCGCGCCAAATGAGGCTGCCGCCGCTTTCGGCGTTGCGCTCGCAAAAGCCGCACCAGAACCCGTGTCTCCCATCGCCTCCACGCCCCCCCCACCGGCCGCCGCCACTTCTGCGCCGCCGCGCCTGCCGCGAGAGAGCGCATCCCCCCTCCCCGCTTGTTCCCTTTGAACCCCTCTCCCCGACTCCGCCACCTTTTCCACCTCCTCTCCCTCTGACCCCTGTGAATCGGGATGGTACGCTCTTAGAGAGCGACCTGCCTCCTCAATATCACTAGGAGAAAACTTTATTTCATCAGGGAGCAGAATGGTATCATCTGTGTCTGAGTCAGAGTCTGAAGCCCCTGCACTCTCTGGAGTCTCAGGGCGCTTTAGGGTTCCCTTGGGTTTTCGGGATGGTGGGACTGAAGGCAATGACATTTCTCCTTGTCCCCTTTTCTCGGGCATCTTTTCCCCCGGGCCAATTGAGATCAGAGCCAATCTCTGCTTTGAGCCTTGCTCTGGTCCCTCCGCCCCTTTGGGACCCGCAACAAGTTGTTGCCTGGCTGACCCTCTCAACTGAGTCGAGGTCGCCTCTAACATAATTCTTGCTGAAGACAGCAATTTCAAGGCTGTCTTATCATCATTGGTGGCTAGAAAATATAGGTATCTGTTAACTTCTTGCCAAAAGCCTACTTCAAATAACAACCGTGTTTCTGAGTACGGGTAATTACACCGCACCCACAGCAGTAATTCTCTAAGCTTTTTCTTTGGGATCCCCCTAGTGTGTGTGTCTGCCACGCCCTGTAGGTCGGACAGAATCTCTATTTGTTCCTGGGAAAGTGTACCCCCCATGTTCTTAATTCTTGACCTTCTCACCGAATTCCTGTCGTCAGAGCAGTCCGAAGGCTCCTGGTCACTGGCCTGCAGGTCACAGGAGATGGATTCAGAGGCGCCTTTCCGATTCCGATTCGGGCTGTCCTGCTACGAACTTTCTTCGGCTGAAGTGGAGTGCAATGTTCTCTGTGGCTGCTGCGTCTGCAGACTCTCCTGGCTGCTTTCTGGCTGTTTTCCCAAGGAGTTATCAGTGCTCTCCTGGGAATGAGTCCAGCTCGGGAGCTGCCCACTCGGTGCTTCAAGGCTGCCCTGTGCAAGAGGTGCACACCAGAGCTCACCGTGGCTCAGCGAGTGCTGCCGGATGCTGCTGGATCACCGGTTGCTGCCGAGTAGCTCACCAGGTCATCCGCTGGGTGCCCACCGGGTGCCCACCGGGGGCCCACCCAGGGACGCCAAATGTCGGGTTCGGCTGTCTGTCTCTGCCCTGACATGGGTAGTGTGGTTCTTGGGTGGCACGCATTTCAAAGGACGAGCCTGGACTCTTCAGCTTTTCGATCTTCAGATTGTTTATTATTTCTTATCTACAAAATTTTCTGTCTGCCCAACAGAGGTCTGATCTGCAAGCAGTCACAGGCACTCTCTGACCACCCACGGGGCGGTCATGTCTTTTTATACTAAAATCTACGTACATAATATTTACCTTTATTTTCCAATGCTTTTCACCCATATTAGCAAGTGCACCTTCACCATAAACCAATCCCCAAGTGCCAACATCACCACAGGAGATGGAGGACAAGAAGAAGAAAGAAGAAGGACGAGACACGCCCTGATCCCTCCATCTTGTCTCCATAACTCCCCTGTACCAAAAACCTTAAAGTCTATATTTCACCCTCTAAATGTGTCTCTTTTACACCTTTTACTCTAAAGTGATTCTCTTGTCCTCAAACTCTTGTTACTTCTGTGGATGGATCAAAATCAAGCCACCAAACACTCCTGGCAACATTCCAGGATTTTCGAGACCCCCAAGGGTTCTCCTGGCATCTCTGGACATCGGGAACGATGTGCTGAGATCCCACAATTCCCTACTTGTGCCCATTGTGAAATCCCTCTGCCCCCACTGTGTCCTGTCCTGCTCCTCAGTGACATCCCAGCCAGCCTGGCACATGGAACTCCCCGTTTCCAAGGACACGTGGCCATTGTCACCGGCACAGGGCAGGACTGCTCAGAGCCTTCAGTGGCTGCAGTGAGAGCGGAGGTGTCAGAGCCACAGCGAGTGTTGTTCCAGCTTGGCTGGTTCCAGCACCCGTTGTTCAAGAGACCGATCCACCCAGTGAGTGGAGGTAATTACTTACAGTTCTGTGCAGAAAGAGGGGCTCAGGGACAAATTCACAAAGCCAGCACCATGAGAATCCAGAGCGTCTTAGTATTTATATATTTGAGCAAAGAAAGCAATTAATGTTCATTGCCTGCAAGTTCCCTAGTTCTCTCCATAATGAGCCTCTCACTTCTCATGCTCATTAGTCTGCATGCTCAGTCTCTTGCTTCTTCTTAGTGAGAGGTTTCTTGAGTGGGTGGCCATGGTCTGGCCTTGCTGGAATGGCCTTTTACCCTGCCAGAGCTGATGGAGCACAGTTGCTGCATTGCCTTTATCAGTTTGTTCCTTTTCTTGGAGGTTCTGCCAAATGTCCTGGTGCCCATAAATTCTGCATTCTTTTTGTCCTACATCACTGGTGCATCCTTCTTCCCAAGCATTGCTGACCTTTCCTCTGTCTGAGGCCACTGAAGCCTTTCAAGCTCTGCACCTCAACAAGGCAATTCAGCCAAGAAGTCACCTGCCTTTCCAAGGCCTGGCCATCACTTCCAGCTTGCTGGCTACTTCCTCTTTCATGGGAGTCATCTCCTTTTGTGTTGATGAGCCTTGAAAGCCGCAATAGCCAAACATCCAAAAACACATTTTCCAAACAAGTATTTTGCATTGTGCAGGTTTTCAGCAGGATCAGTGTCTGTGAGGGAGCGGGAGCAGCCGAGGCAGAGCGGGATGGCGGAGCTGCGGGCCTGGGCAGGATCCAGGGAGTTCCGCAGGGCCCCAATCCGCACTGCGTCCCGCAGGGCCCCCACCAGCACTGCGATGCCCGTCAGGGTGACCCAGAGGTGCCAGGAGCAACAGGTGAGGGGCAGGTGTGGGGCTCTGCGGGTTGGCAGCGGGTGGGGGCTTGGCCATGGTGTTGGTGTCAGGTGCTGCTGAGCCCGCAGGACCTGTTGGGCAGGGCTGGGGCCCCACTGGTGCTCCAAGGGCCCCTCTGAGGCAGCTGCCCGGGGGAAGCAACTCACAGGGATGACACGGAGGAGGTGCCAGTGGAACTGGGATGTTGCTCTCATGGATGCAAGTGGCTCTCAGGGATGACACTGAGGAGGTGCCAGTGGAAGTCACATGTTCTCTGTGCTTTGACACTCGGGAAATTCATGCTCTGGGCATGGCGCATGGCCAAAATGTGTGGATTTCTTATGGTTACATGGTTGTACTGCACTCACCGAATATGTCAGGATAAAGGAAACTCTCTAAAATTTTTTTTTAGTATTTGGAGTAGCCATTACTTTATTCCTGGCTGTGATGCATAGTGGAGAGCTCCAGCCACATGCACACCATTTCAAAGCTTTTCTAGTTATGATACACTTGTAGTAAACAAAGAAATTAATTTTCATTGGTTCTAAATTACAGAATTCCTTCCAAAGTTTAATATTCTATCTTCTATTGGGTAGTGATGGCTCCCTTCTCATGGTAATTAGTCCACAATTTTCAGTCCATTTATCATAGCATTTTAGATGTTATATCCGCCAATTTTGCCTTCAGAATGAAGTAGTTGGATGGCAGTAGTTGTTTTTGCTAAAAGATATGCTTATGCCAACAGACATTTGTGATTTTTGAGTTCCAGTGGAATGTGTCACATACTGTACTAACTGATGAGTTCAGCCAGGCACCCAAATTTTGTAACCTCTGACTAACTTAGGATAAACTATTTCCTATAACTTAGGAGAAATTATTTAACATCTATTGAAATAATTGCATCGAGAGCTGAGGAAAAGATAAAGGGTTTTGTTGTCTATGACAGTGTTGAAATTCATCTTTTTGCAGTTGAAGTCGTTCTTGGAGCTGACTCCTGGATGTGCCTCCTTAGTAGCAAATAAATCCCAGTGTCAGGTGCTGTCCTGAATTTCAGATCTCTTTGTGAGCCTCTCTGGATTCTTTGCTTAGCATTGGCCATTTCACTTGTACTCAGGGAGTTGATTTCAAGGGAAGCTTGTGCTTATAAATTTCCAGCAATTGGGAAAGGAGGACTTGCTACTTGAAGGCTTGGCTGCATTAGAAGCTAAATGAGGGTGGCTCGCTCAGGGCCATTTTGTAGCTGGCTGCATTCAGAGGGAGAACTGTGTCAAAGCAGCCCTTTTTGGTGATGTGACAGCAAACCTTTGCAAATCCAGCTCTTGTTGAAAATGGCAGGCATAGTTAATCAGCATTAATGGAGAGTAGGCTGAAGATTTTACAGAAAATTTCTTTCTCATTTTAGCAAAATGCCAGCAGGGAGTCACACGATGGAAATGTGCAGGTTGTCAAATTGTACAACCCACTTGGAGGTATGGCTGCCTTTCATATTTTGCTCAATGTCTGTAAGATTGTCAACTTGGTAATTCATTTTTGCACCATTTTCATTGGAAAGAGGATCTCTTGTGTTCAGGGCTCTCAGCTGGAGGTAGTTTGGCCTCAGGTCAGCCTTGCAGTCTCTTGACACTGCATTCAGCCACTGGATTGTTTTCCCCTGAGAAAGCCTGCCAGTTCTTCCTTGTTCCCATACTGCTTGATGGGTTGGAATTTGGAGCATGGAGGTCAAGGTTTGGACCACCTTATGCACTTACATTCACAGTTGGTAGATAAGATTTTGGGTTTGCAACACCTAGGCACTGCCATTATCCATTAAATCTAATTGGGAAATTGAAAGAAAATGACCTTGAGGAAGTGGCTTAGAGAATTTCATAAGGTCAATAGGGAAAACCATGCTTGATTTAATATTTTGTCTGGGTCATTAATAAGTTTCCCAAAATTCTGTGTTGGGTTTTTTCAAGGAAAGTGACAGGAAGATATTGATGTCATCTTGCCCATGGATTCCAACATTCCCCTCAAAGCACGATGTGCTTAGGAGGTGCCATTTGTATTAATCTGTTCTGAGTGCTGTTTCTCCCAGGAGCCTGGCTCCAGGCAGACACGAGGTGCCCATTCCCCTTCCAGGAACTCAGTGGTGCTGCCTGCAGCAGTGAGCTGAGCCAGGTCCTGCCAGCTGCCCTGAGCAAAACAGGCTCTCACCTGGCTGTGGCTGCAGTCACCTGCCTGCAGGGACATCCCTGCCCCTGCAAGTGCAGCTCTTGCTCTGCCTCAGCCTAGTGCACAGCATTTTAAGGCAGCATCATGGTGGCTTTTGGAGAGACAAAACTCAACTTCTGAATTTCTCATTGGGGATGTTCTGTTTCACATGTGAGTGATGATTTGTGTGATTCTTGGTGGTGGTCTACATAGATCCTAAGGGAATATTTAAGATTGAATACCTGGGGTGTGAGGACTGGCATTAGAGAGTCAATTGTGGAATTTGGTGCCACATGTGCTTTGGGCTGGCACAGAGAAACTCAGGTGAGACAGGTCTGGTTGCTGGTAGGGTACAGGGTGCCTTTGCAACATGCTCCATAAAGGACCAGTTAGGGACTGGGCTTTGTCACAGAATCAGAGAATATGGGAGTTTGAAAGGGATCCACAAGGATATGCAAGTGCAGCTCTGTCCCCAAGAATCCAACAGGTACCCGTGGTCCTTGTCCAAATGCTTCCTGAGCTCTGCTGGACTTGGTGCCATGAGCCCACTAAGTTGTGGGGAGCCTTTCCCAATGCCTGACCACTCTCTGGGTGAAGAACTCTTACCTCATTTTCATCTTCATCTTTGGTCATGGTTCCAGGCACTTTTTCTTAGAAGTCATTCAGGGGTATGATTTTAGGAGGTGTTTTGCTTGAATGCTGTGGGAAGTTTCTGTATCTCCATGGGATTGAACTTCTCAAAACATTAGCAGTGCCTTCACTCTAGAACTGGCACGTTTACACTGTTCTATGGAATTGAAGTGTGTGATATTTGTGCAATTAGGTTTGCAGGCCAAACTGAGAGAGGCATGGTCCAAGGAACAGCAAGTGGAGAAAGGCATTAAAAGTTGGACCTACATTGACAGATTGAAGGAGCGTGTCAAGAAAGGTCAGTCTCTGTGTGTGGCATGGAAGAGACAAAGCTCCTGGATTTCTCAGCAGTACTCATGAAGTCTCCATCAGCCATGGAGCACGAGTTCCTGTTTCAGAACAGTGCCTGGTGTGTCATATCCCCTCCCTCAACCTGCTGGCCACGCTTCCCCTGATGCAGCCCAGGACACGGTTGCCTTTCTGGGCTGCCAGCACACCTTGCCAGCTCATGCCCAGCCTCTGATCCAGCAGCACCTCCAAGTCCTCCCCACCTTCATCCCCAAGCGTGCCTGGGTGCCAGGGCATGTCCCAGCCCCAAAGACGCAGCACTTTGCTCTTGCCCTGGTTGAACCTGATGAGGTTCCCAGGGCCCTACTGGCCAAGGTTTTCCACGTCCCTCTGGATGGCATCCCAGGCCTCTGGTATTGGGAAGGCTCATTAGGACTGTGAATGCTTCTTTCTTCCTTGGAGAGTATTCTACCAATTCCTGAATTGTTTCCATGCAATGATGTTGAGCCCTCATACGTGAGAGACCTTGAGGTGTTTTGTGATTGAACAGCTGAGCCATCGTTGCCCTTCTGTTCTCCTTCAAGTGAAGTTCAACAAAATGTCACCTCTTAAACGTGGAAATTTGGGTCCATTTTTGCCAGGGTCAGGGGTTGCTCCTACAGCTCTGCAGTACAGCAGTCCCAGGAATGCTGCCATGGGGGACATGGGGTGAATTGTGCTGGGGAACTGTGGGAACCCAGGAAATTCCTCTGGCTGCTCTGGAGGACTGGGGACCCTGTCAGGGGGCTCAGAGACCTTGGCCCAGAGCCCAAGACCCCTGTGCCTTTGATTTAGCTCTTGGAAAAAACCATCACCAACCTTGTATGAAGAATTACAAGCCACCAAAGTTAAAGTAGAAGGAGAGTGAATTTATCACAGGGTAGAAAAATGGATTTTTGGGGTTTTTAGAATGGGGGTTCAGGGGGCAAGATGGAGGAATCTGGGCGTGTCCAGCCTTTCTCCTTCTTCTTGGCCTCCAACTTCTGCTGTGATGTTGGCACTTTTAGATCGGTTTAGAGTAGAAGCTCAAGTCTAACCTAGATGATCAATATTGGAAAGTAATTGTAAATATTGTACACGTAGTTTTTAGTATAAAAAGATAACACCGCCCAGGTGCAGGCAGAGTGCCTTGGACTGTCTTGCTGAGTGGACTTCGGCAGGACAGGAGAAAGAATTTTATAGATAAGATACAATAAACAACCTTGAGAATGAGAAATGAGGAGCTCTGACTCCTTCTTCGACCGCCGGGCAGGGAAAAGAGACTTTCTAACTCTTCTTGGGGTCACTCTGACCAGCGAGAGACCCCGAGAGGGAGCCTCCTGTTGGCCTGGGGGCTGCTGCTGGTTGACAGAGCAAGCAAGAGTGCTGCTGGCCAAAGGGTGAGCTGAGAATGAGGATTTTTCATGGTGACCCCTTCATGATTGATCTTTCCTTTTATGGAATTTCTTCTAACTAATTCTACACATCATAAAAAAAGTTATATTTCCATGCTTTTACAAGTCTAATCTTCATGTTCTCGGCTGTTTCTATTTGCCCCTCCAGTTCCCTGTGTGTTGGGGCTGGCTTCCCTAGGGGGCAGGTGTATCAATGTCCTGGTCCCATCCCCTTTTATTGCTGCAGGAGTGCTTGGGAACACTTCAAATGGTCCTTTCCACTTTTCTTTAAGTGCCTTGTTGCTGTGCTTTCTGACATAGACACTGTCCCCTGGTTGATGAGGATGTACCAGGGCATCCAAAGTCATCAGGGATGCTCATACCCAAAGTTTCAGCAGAGATGAGAGCACTTTTTACCAAGATGGTAAAAAAGGAATTCAATTATCATTTCCTATCACATGACTGCCTCTATCTGGAAGGGATAGGAACTTGGTAAGGTCTTCCATAGAGCATTTCATGTGGGATGACTTTTTCTTTAAAAGCCACTGGAATTCTGATCCTCAGAAGTGGCAGGGGAAGCACTTTTGCCCACCTTATTGAAGTTTCCTGGAAAATTTTACTAATTTCTCTCTTTTGACTCTGATTTTTTCTCTCAGTCTTGATGCTGGGATAAGACCTCCATGGGCAGAGTAGGTCTCATTTAACTGGGAGTGTTTTGCATACATTTTGTACACTTTCAGCTATGAAATGAGAATCTTAATCTGCTGGCATTCCAAAAGGAATCCTTAATCAGAGTACTATTGATTTTTGACTGGAGGTATTTCTCTAGCTTTGTTGATGTGACAAGGAAAAGCCTCTGGCCATGCAGAAAATGTGTTCCCTAAACCCAATAAATATTTATATGTACTTTTTATTAACTCAGAAAATTGTCCTTGTCATTAATATCTGGTACTACTTCCCTGTTTTGGGATCCTGAAGGGCAGTCTTTTGTAAAACTGTGCATTGATCTATAAGCAGAGTTTACATTTCAGCTGTCACCGTCCTTGTCAGCCTAACACTAAGGAGCTGCCTTTCCAAATTGTCTCCTGTACCTTCAATACCCCAATGGGTTTCTTTGTCTTCTCTAGTTTATGTCATTATTGCTTGAGGCACTCTAACTTGTTGATTTGTTGAAACCTACCATCCTGTAGGACTGAATCAGAAATTTAAGGATTTTGCTGAATGATTGTTTTCATTGTGGTGTTCTGTGTCTGATTTGGAAAGGTTCACAATTTGGAAAGAGTTGCCAAGCAGATGCTTTGTTCTGCCACCTCTTTAGCAGTTTGGTCTGCTCATCAGTCTCCTTTAGGCTTGTCTGAACTGGTGAGCTCTTCAGTCCATTATTGCTACTTTAGCAGGGAACTGGATGCTCCCAAAGCTGTCCCTGTTTGATTGGAGATGCTGATTCCTTGCAGAAAGATTGAGGAGTACAGCAGGGTTCAAGACAGTGGCTGTCCTTAGCACCACGTCTTTTGTTCCAGGAGTAGCCCCCGTTACTTTAGGAAAACCAGTGAGCTCCTTTTTGCTCCACACCAGACATACCCATGTGTGGCACATAAACTGACATTTTTTTCCCATTTACTTTCACGCCTATTCTATCAATCAGGACTGTGGTGGCTCCTGCTCTCAGGTGCACTGGCCACCCCACCCCTTGGAGACAATGTTTTCTTAGGTGTTCTTCTAAGAATAATTCTCTTTTCCACAGGGTTCTTTCCTGCATTCCCAATCTTTGAGATAAATATGGAGTTACTGTGCAAGGCCAAGGCACTCATGTGTGAACAGGGCAAAGGGATCAGTCAAATCTGGTATCTCCACTGCAGAGGCTGTTATCAATGTCTTTTTAAGATATGGAAAGGCTGTTGGACATATTGGAGTCCGCTATAACACCTGATGGGATTCCTTTCATGGTTCATACAAAGGCTTTTCCAACAGTCCCTAACTGGGGATCCATAACCATCACAATCCAGTCATTCCCAAGAAGGGACACAGTTGTTTTACAGATGTCGGCTCTGATGTTTGAGAAAGTGCTTCCTTCCTTTCTGTCCCTAAAATGAACTGTCCTTGTGAGTGTGGCAGCCAGGAAAGCAAACATGGGCAGATATGGACATGGTCTTGAAGACAAAGACAAGACTTGGTGACAAGGGAAATGAGCTTTGGATGGTAATATTCAAGCCATTTTCAATGCCGTGCTTTTATTCCCTCTGCCTGTAATGGGTTCTTTGTTGCCAGCTGCCTGAAATCAGGAGTAAGCTTGGGTATGGGGAAAAGGGAAAGTAAAATGATCAAAAGCTGAGTATAAAATATTTTTCCAGATGCATCAGTAATTTCAATGGTCACTTGCAGTCAGCACAACTGTCAGCCTGGAATTGTGTTCAAGGTTCTCCCTGGTCTTTCCATGTCAGCTCCTGCTGCAGAGCAGCCAGGGGGCCTGGGCATGCTGCTGGCTTGTTTCCTTTGAGGAGAGCGAGATGAGGAAAGGCCGGGGGGTTGTGTCAAAGAGATGATATTTGAGTGCCCGTGTACGTGCTGGAAGCCTCAGAGACTGAGGGACCCACAACAGGATTGCCCAGAGCTGTCAGGGCTGCACCTTGCTGCCCTGGTGAGAGGTGTTCAGCGCTCCTTGGCCTCAGAGAGAGCCAAGTGCAGCACTTTTGTGCAGAAACACTTCATTAGCCCTGGTTTGCACAGCTGCAGCTACTGGGCTTGGTGGGGTGCCCGTTTCTGCACTTGGGAATGAGCAGAGTCAGTGATGGGACAGGGCAGGGCATTCCCTACCTGTGCCCATTGTGAAATCCCTCTGCCCCCACTGTGTCACGTCCCGCTCCTCAGTGACATCCCAGCCAGCCTGGCACATGGAACTCCCTGTTTCCAAGGACACGTGGCCATTGTCACCGGCACAGGGCAGGACTGCTCAGAGCCTTCAGTGGCTGCAGTGAGAGCGGAGGTGTCAGAGCCACAGCGAGTGTTGTTCCAGCTTGGCTGGTTCCAGCACCCATTGTTCAAGAGGCCGATCCACCCAGTGAGTGGAGGTAATTACTTACAGTTCTGTGCAGAAAGAGGGGCTCAGGGACAAATTCACAAAGCCAGCACCATGAGAATCCAGAGCGTCTTAGTATTTATATATTTGAGCAAAGAAAGCAATTAATGTTCATTGCCTGCAAGTTCCCTAGTTCTCTCCATAATGAGCCTCTCACTTCTCATGCTCATTAGTCTGCATGCTCAGTCTCTTGCTTCTTCTTAGTGAGAGGTTTCTTGAGTGGGTGGCCATCATCTGGCCCTGCTGGAATGGCCTTTTACCCTGCCAGAGCTGATGCTGCATTGCCTTTATCAGTTTGTTCCTTTTCTCGGGGGTTCTGCCAAATGTCCTTGTGCCTGTAAATTCTGCATTCTTTGTGTCCACCATCAGTGGTACACCCTTCTTCCCAAGCATTGCTGACCTTTCCTCTGTCTGAGGCCACTGAAGCCTTTCAAGCTCTGCACCTCAACAAGGCAATTCAGCCAAGAAGTCACCTGCCTTTCCGAGGCCTGGCCATCACTTCCAGCTTGCTGGCTACTTCCTCTTTCATGGGAGTCATCTCCTTTCTTGTTGATGAGCCTTGAAAGCTGCAATAGCCAAACATCCAAAAACACATTTTCCAAACAAGTATTTTGCATTGTGCAGATTTTTCAGCAGGATCAGTGTCTGTGAGGGAGCGGGAGCAGCCGAGGCAGAGCGGGATGGCGGAGCTGTGGGCCTGGGCAGGATCCAGGGAGTTCTGCAGGGCCCCAATCCGCACTGTGTCCCGCAGGGCCCCCACCAGCACTGTGATGCCCGTCAGGGTGACCCAGAGGTGCCAGGAGCAACAGGTGAGGGGCAGGTGTGGGGCTCTGCGGGTTGGCAGCAGGTGGGGGCTTGGCCATGGTGTTGGTGTCAGGTGCTGCTGAGCCCGCGGGACCTGTTGGGCAGGGCTGGGGCCCCACTGGTGCTCCAAGGGCCCCTCTGAGGCAGCTGCCCGGGGGAAGCAACTCACAGGGATGACATGGAGGAGATGCCAGTGGAAATGGGAGGTTCCTCTCACGGATGCAAGTGGCTCTCACGGATGACACTGAGGAGGTGCCAGTGAAAGTCAGATATTCTCCAAACGGTGACACAGGGAATTCATGCTCTGGTCATGAGTCCTGGCCAAAATGCATGGATTTCTCATGGTTCCAAGTTTGTACTGCACTCACGGAAAAGGTCCAGATAAAGGAAATTCTCTAACAGTATTTTCTACTATTAGGAGGATATATAACTGTATTTCTGGCTGTGATGCATAGTGGAGAACTCCAAACACATGCACACCATTTTCAAAGCTTTTCCCCTTATTGATTTGATTTTTATCAAACAAAGAAGTTAACCCTCATTAGTTCTAATTTAGAGTTCCATTAAGTAATATTCTGTATTCTTTTGGTATTGATGTCTCCCTACTCATGCTAATTAATTCACATTTTTCAGTCCATTTATCATAGCCTTTTAGATTTTATCTCAGCCAATTTTGCCTTCTGAATGAGGCAGTTGCATGGCAGTAGCTGTTTTTGTTTAAAATGTACTTAGGCTGACAAACATTTTAGTGATTTTTAACCTCTACCGGAATGTGGCACATTGTGTACTAAATGATGAGTTCAGCCAAGCAAGTTCAGCCAAGTTCAGCCCAAATTTTGTTACATCTGATAAACTGTTTCCATTTCACATCTATGCAAAAAATTGCATCTAGAGCTGAGGAAAAGAGAAAGGGATTTCATGTGTGTTGAGAGTTGCAATTCAGATTGTGCAGATGAAATTCTTCTCAGAGCTGACCCTGTGTTGTGCTTCCATAGTGCCAAATACATCCCAGTGCTGGGTCCTGCCCTGAGTTCTTGATCGTTTTGTGAACCACTCTCACCAGGAGTGTTAGCTGAGTCAAGCTGGCCAGGTCCATTGTACTCAGACACTTGATTTCAAGGGAAGCCTGTGCCTAGAAATTCCAGCAACTGGGAAAGGACGACTTGCTACTTGAAGGCTTGGCTGCATTAGAGGCTAAATGAGGTTGGCTCTCTCAGGGCACTTTTGCAGCCGGCTGCTTTCAGAGGGAGAACTGTGTCAAAGCAGCCCTTTTTGGTGATGTGACAGCAAACCTTTGCAAATGGAGCTCTTGTTGAAAATGGCGGGCCTAGTTAATCAGCATTAATGGAGAGTCGGCTGAAGATTTTACAGAAAATTTATTTTCCTTTTTAGTCAAACGCCCGTGAGGGATCGCACAATGGAAGTGCAAAGAATGTCAAATTGTATAACACACTTGGAGGTATGGCTGCCTTTCATATTTTGCTCAATGCCTGTAAGATTTTCAACTTGGTAATAAATTTTTGAAGCATATTCTCAGTACAGGGGATCACTTGTGTTCAGAGATCTTGATAGTGGAGTCCTGGAAAATGTTAAAAATAGTCTTTGAAAATATTAGGCCTTGTATTTTCTCAGATCACTGCACGTGCGTAAGCAGTATGATAAATGATATAATTGTTAGATGTGATGATTGTTTAGTAGTTAATTGTAATTATTATATAACCATAAGAAGAATCGTGAGAAATTATGTTGGAAATTTAAAGGGGGCTATGTTTAGCTGAAATCTGTGTATACAATAGTAAAATATAAGTTTTGATAATTATCATGAAAGTTATATAATGATAGAGTATAAAACACGTTCACCTTGAATGTATGGTTGGAATCAGATTTGGGTGGAAATCACCCCGATTCCCAGAGCTCTTCAATAAAAAGCACCGCATATAATCGCTTCTGTGATTATGTGTTTTTGAACGCTAACAATCTCAACCTGGAGGCTGTTTGGCCTCAGGTCAGCCTTGCAGTCTCATGTCTCAGCATTCAGCCACTGGTTTGTTTTCCCCTAAGAAAGCCTGCCAGTGCTTCCTTGTTCCCATACTGCTTGATGGGTTGGAAGTTGGAGCATGGAGGTCAAGGTTTGGACCACCTTATGCACTTAAATTCACAGTCTTGGTAGCTAAGATTTTGGGTTTGGAACACCTAGGCACAGTCATTACCCATTAAATCTAATTGGGAAATTGAAAGCAAATGACCTTGAGGAAGTGGCTTAGAGAATTTCATAAGGTCAATATGGAAAACCATGCTTGATTTAATTGTTTGTCTTGGTCATTAATAAGTGAATGTTGCCACAATAGTACACTGGGTTCTTTTCAAGGAAAGTGACAGGAAGATATTGATGTCATCTTGCCCATGGATTCCAACATTCCCCTCAAAGCACAATGTGCTTAGGAGGTGCCATTTGTATTAATCTGTTCTGAGTGCTGTTTCCCCCAGGAGCCTGGCTCCAGGCAGACACGAGGTGCCCATTCCCCTTCCAGGCACTCAGTGGTGCTGCCTGCAGCAGTGAGCTGAGCCAGGTCCAGCCAGCTGCCCTGAGCAAAACAGGCTCTCACCTGGCTGTGGCTGCAGTCACCTGCCTGCAGGGACATCCCTGCCCCTGCAAGTGCAGCTCTTGCTCTGCCTTAGCCTAGTGCACAGCATTTTAAGGCAGCATCATGGTGGCTTTTTGGAGAGACAAAACTCAACTTCTAAATTTCTCATTTGAGAGGTTTTGTTTCAAATGTGAGTGATGATTTGTGTGATTCTTGGTGGTGGTCTACATAGATCCTAAGGGAATATTTAATATTGAGTACCTGGGGTGTGAGGACTGGCAGTAGTGAATCAATTATTGAACTTGGTGGCAATTTTGCTTTGGGCTGGCACAGATAAACTCAGGTGAGACAGGTCTGGTTGCTGGTAGGGTACAGGGTGACTTTGCAACATGCTCCATAAAGGACCAGTTAGGGACTGGGCTTTGTCACAGAATCAGAGAATATGCTGAGTTCAAAGGGATACACCAGGATATTCAAAATCAGCTCTGTCCCCAAGAATACCCATCATCATTTTAAATCAACTCTTTTGCCTTCTGCCAACTTCCCATTTGACACTTCTTTTTCTGCTTTCCCTTCCTTTGGGAAAACAAGCAGATGTGAGAAGAAGAGCCAAACCAAATCCTTCATGTCCTGCCCCTGAGGACAAGAGAACAAAGCCCATGAAGCCTGCAGAGAGGGAACAGAATCCTTGCAGTGCTGTTTATCGGCGACCCTACAGGGACAGGGTGATTCATTTACTTGCTCTGAGGACTTACAAGAAGCCAGAGTTACTTGCTTGCTTGCAGAGAGATGGAATCATGCAAAAGGACAAGGGCACCCTTGCAAAGATCCTTCAGCAGGTGAGATTGTGGAGTTTATGCCGGAATTATTTCCACCATGCTATTCTTTTCTTCCTAATTGTCACTTGTTCCTCCACTCTTTAAATTAGATACAGATGAACAAGTTAGCAAATGCTCCCTGTTAAGTTTTTCCATCAACTTCACCCAGAGGTCTCAAGCTGCAGGTCCATGTCACAAAAAGAAAGAAAACTTCAAAACTCTTGGGGCATTGTTGTTTTCCTGGAATAGCTTTCAATGAGTAACACTTTGTAATGTTGTTGCTCCTCATGCCTAATTCCATTCTCTTTCTTTTCTGTGTAATGTTTAACTGCTTCATGGAGTAACTTCACAGGGCTTCCTTGATTGTGTGAAATGGTTTGTCATGGCACTTAAAATTTCCTGGGAGAAGTTCCAGAGCAGAGGAGATCAGGAACTGCAGAGGGGCAGTATTTCATTTGAACGGTGTTGGTGGCCTCCCAATGGTACTTGGCTTCTCTGGGATCTGTGGGGATTGCCTTCCCAGGATGTTCCAGGCAAATCCTCCTTGATAAAGATGGTAGCCAAACTTTGAGCGGAGTGTTTCTTTACTGTCATGTGAATTAAATCTCCATCTTCCTTGGAACTCTTTTATTCGGTAACTTCTCCAGTGCTCCTCTCAATTCCACTGGTATTTCCTTATTATAGCCAGCCATAGGATGCACATGCATTGAAAGATGCAGTGGTTCTTTCCTTCCTTTTTCAATCTTCCCTGCTCCTCTAGGCTGTTGCTGCATTATGCCAGCTTTATTACATCAAGCAGGAACATTTACTTTTCAGCTAGGAAAACAGTGTCTTGGAACCTGCTCAAGGGAGGAAAATTCAATACAGTTGATCCCACAGTGACTTTTAAGAACTCATTCCCTGAACCTGGGAAGTTTCTTGCTGAGTTTGCCCAGGGCAGTGGCAGGGCTTTTTCACCCTGAAGACATTCCCAATATAATGAGAGCCATGTTCTGCCATCCCAGCCGAATTAGCCCATTTAGATTTCAAGTTGATTATAAATTTTCAAAGCTCTGCTCCTTAGAAGGTAAAGGATGTAAACATTTTTTCCTGTTCCATTGCAATATTTGAGGAGATTTCCCTGGAATCAAGGTGCTGCAGGAGGTGTGAAGTGCCTCAGGGTCCAGGTTTGCATTCTGAAAATTCTGTGTGAGCAGCCCTGCAGCCTGAAATGCCTTGCTCAGGCTTTTGTGGACTTCAGAGCAAGTGGGGGTTTCTTTGGTATAAATCTCAAATGGGCAGTGTGAACTTGCTGAGATCTGGTACACAAACACTGGCTTCCCTTCCAACACAACCTGAGTTCTGTTTCCAAGGAGTAAATCCCTGATTCTGGGTATCATTGTCACATTTACATTTCTTATTCAACTGCGGGCAGACAGGCATCAACAGAGACCCATATTATAAATGTTTATCATGTTTTCAAGGAGAAAAGAAAAGTCAAAGTTGTGGCTGCTGTTGGTGGTGTGTTAGATGAGTTATTCCATGTGTTGCAGGGGTCAAATTGATGGAGACTTTTCCAATGGGCTTTACTGTGGAATTCTGAGCAGGTGTCAGATGATGAAGTCTAAACCTGCACTTTAGATATATCAATAAATATATCAATGGTCTCAAGGTTTTACTACCTCAATTTACCTTTTTGAGTAGACTCTCTATTTGTCTTGTGGAAGATATGAACCTCATTTCTTTGCAAAGGAATACAGCAAGGCATGTGCACGGCCTTCTCATGGCAGAACTTTGCTGGAATGAACCCTGGATCTGCCACATAAGGAGGGACTCTGGGCCTGACCCCCTCTCCTTACACATTGTAGCTCTCAATGTTGTTTTCAAAGGAACTCTTGCTAGATATGAATGGAGCTACTGGGTTGTTTTCAATTGGTGAAACATTAATATGGCTGAAAACTCATGTGATAGAGGAATAATCAAGCTCTGAACAAAAAGACATTAATTAGTTGAAGCTGGGTGCTCACAAGCAGCTGTGCAGGACCAATCGTATTTCTGTAGTTTGCATGCAGCAAGCATAATAAAGATTTGTTTTCCTACATGTCTGCCTGTAGGTAGCCAAGTGGAATGCAAAGGATAATTCCTTCAGTCTGAAGGAACATCTATTTCAAACCCTTCAGACTGATTGGCCTGGCTACACTGAAATAGACAGACAGAATTTGAAGTTAATACTTTCTGGGTAAGTTCAGTCTTTCAGAGAAAGGAAAAAAGTCCTTGGGAAAAGAAGCTTAGATTGTTAGAATATGCTGAGGTAGCAGGGACCTGCCAGGATCCGGGCCCTGCACAGGACACACCAAGAAGCACACCCTGTGCCCAAGAGTGTTGTCCAAACACTTCTTGAAGCCTCCTGCAGTGACCACTGGCCTGGGGAGACCGTTGCACTGCTCAAGCACCTGCTGGGGCACAAATGTTTTCCTGATATCATGCCTAAAGCTCCCTCAGCTCAGCTTCATGCTGTTTCCTTGAGTCCTGACACTGAAGGTCTCTGTTTTCCTTGCAAGGAATGAATTTTGACAGTTGATATTTAGGCCTTGTAACATAAAATATTTGACCATCCATACAGAAAATCTCTGAATGCCACCAACCCTGGCCAAGAGACATCTCCAGGGCCTTCTGAGAGAGATGCTCCAGCAAGACCTGCTCAGGTATTTTGTGCATTTTTAACATTCTGGACTCTCTAGTAAGTTTTAGCAGACTTGCTGGTGGTGTAAAATTGTCATGTGAATGTGCAGGATCTTCCCTTTTGGGGAAGCCTTTGATGGAGCTCCTGAAGGGAATGTCTTTCTCCCAAAGCATTTTAGCTACAGACTTGAAGTAGGACTTGCTAAGTGCTAAGATGGGAAAGTAGGAATGAGACAGAGCCTGCATTTACCTGCAGTCCTTCCTGGTTTGAATGCTCTTTTTAGTGAAGAAAGATGTGCGTTAAAACTCTACCCAATCGGAAACACCACATTTTCAGAATGGGAGCAAAAGCTGATCCTGATCATAGGTTAATGAATGAATTATTTTGTTATTGATGCAGAAACGGCCACTGGCTTCTGAGGTTTCCAGTCCTGTGACGAGCAAGAAGAGGAGAATTGGCCACCAGACCAGTCATGTCCAGGCAGCAGCTGGTGGCCACTTTTCTTCCTTCCTTCTGCCTTCCACATCTCTTTTCCCTTTGGACATGGCTCCAAGTGCCGGCTCCCTTTCCCCCTGCACCCATGTGGTGCAAGCGACAGAGAAATTTCAGAGTTCCAGGGTCCCAGCACCTGCCAGGGAGCAGAAGGAGATCCCCAGTTCAAACGGGGAGAAAAATGAATTGGGGAGGCTGAAGCAGTGGCACCGCTTGGATTTCGATGAAGGTATTGATGTGCTGGTTTTCCTGACTCCTGTGTGGATAACTGTGGTGTAAAGATTTCCTTATTAAGAGAAGCTTCTGCCCAAATTAAGGTGCAAGCATAACTCTTCTCCACAGTCAATAGTAAAAATGTTATTGAAGAGGAAATGCAAACTAAGGAGATAGGAAGAAATAAGGGAAGAGAGGCAGGGTGAGGGGAAGAGAGAGACTTTAAGTGGGGAGATATCATCACCACATGGACTCTCTGCTGTCCAGCCAGTCCTACCAAACCCTTGGTCTTCTCAGTGGTGGGGATCCCCAAGACTGTCTGGAAGTACCACCTTTATACTCTCCAAGATTGGAGTATCCACGGGGTGGTCACAGCTGTCCCCACATCCCAGGCTAGAAGCCATGCAAGCACTGATTTTCCTTACTCATAGTCTCTACAGTGGAGGTTTTTGTCTGGTGTCCTAATTCCAAACCTTCACCTCTGTTAGGCCAAGGCTTTGTGCTTTTCTTCTTGCCAGTTGTACTTCTCTCAAATTCCACTTGTGGTGGCTTGTCTTATGGGAAAATCCTTCTTTGAGAATGCTCTGAAATATTTAATTGTGCTCTTGCACCTGGTGAAAAGGGAGCTTTGAAAGTGGGCACTGGATACACGAAGGCACTGCTCTACATGACGGCTCTACCATTGTCCCTGCGGGACGGTCATGATAAATCAAGACTTTTTTATTTTTTCTGCCATTACATTAGATTGTAACTCTTGGTTTAAAAGACAACAACAAAGCCCAGAATCTGTGCTGCTGGAACCTTTTCTAAAAGTACATTGATTTTTAGAAATTCTCCCTCTAAGTAGTGCAAAACCAATCAAGAACAAAGAAATGTGAAATAGATTGCTGTTGGGAGAATCTGGTTCAAAGAAAGAGCCAGACACTAGAAGCCAAAGGGAATGGATGTTTTCCTTTCCCTCTGATTTCTAGTAAAATGACATGCATTGACTGAGACAGCACTTTTTCCATCAGCAGATTTTCAGGACTGCATGCTGAAGGCAGAAATCTGTCACACATTTATTGCAGACCAGTTTACTGAAACCTGTGGATCAAATCTCAGTGATTCCATGGTTGTTCATTGAACTCAGCCTTTTCATGGAAACTGCAAAAGCTACAAAACCTGGGCTGTGGTTTCCTGGAGTTCTACTTTCAACTGGACTGGGAGTTTCCTCTCCATCCTAGCTGCAGAATTTCATTCTTCAAAAGCTGTGGGAGTGGTACAGACTGGAAACAACATTGAAAAGCTAAAAGAAATGCATAAAGAACACTTGATTTCTGATGACGGAGATACACCCAGCAGGGCAGAGTTCAGTTGCTTGGTTAAATGTGTGGGTTCTCCCGTTTGGAGGTTGACCTTGCAAATGACAAGCTGGGCTCAGCCTGGAGGCAGGTTTGGAGCGTGCAGATGCCTCTTGCAAGTGGTGGTGTGCTGGTAGAGACAGGGGCTTTGAGATGGTCTTTCCACATTTCTTCTGGACATACACACGGTACCTGCAAACCTTGGGATGTCTTTGGAAGGATTCCTGCTTGAATCCATAAACACATCAGCACCATTCTTCAGGAGCCAGTTCCCAAATTCTGCCCAGCTGGTGAAGGAAAAATCTGTTCTTTGTTTGAAGTTTGGGACTTAGGCTGAAGCTGTCATGTGGATTGAGAGAGAGCAAATGCACTTCTGGAAATGAAATGCTCACAGCAAAGCTGTTCTTCCAAGTTGTATTGAACATACTGTGACAATTGGTATTTCTGTCCAGTTTCATTACCACAATTACACTAATTTTTATACTTCTGCTATACAACTAAAATCAACAAAAGCAAGTGGAATATCAAAGAACAGCTCTTTCCTCAAGAATTGAAGCTCAGGTAGCTTAAAAATTGACAAGGATGGGCTTTTTATGCTTGAAACAAAACCTGAAATGGAAAGCAGAGAGAGACTACCATGATCTTGATTGTTCCTTCCTGTTTCAGCTGACTTTTCCTTATGGCAGCTCTTTTTAATATCATCATAATTCTTGAACATTTCTTTGGAAAGAGGGCTGCAAGGTTATGCTTCACAAACGCCTTTGAAAAAGGCATTGCCAAATCCCTTTGCCAAGAGGCAAAGGGCAATTCCCAAGTGCAGAGCTGTTTCCAACCCCATCCTGCCACGTTAGTGAGGAGCACTGGGTTTTGGCTGCAGGGTATTGGAGCCTTAGTGCCAGTAAGCCCTAGAGAATGGAATTGGCTTTCCTGCTGACAAGAGTGCAGGCACTCATTGGAACTGTGGGCCCCTGGAATTGGCAGGGAAGTGGGGATAAAAACATGGCATGCAAAGAACTTCTGCTTTCTTCTATATTTCTTTTTGGAACCTTGATGTTGATTTCTCTCCAGCCGTTGTCTTTGGAAGCTGCATCTGTTGCTGCATGACTTGAATGGCTGTGCAGATGCCACCTCATGCCTTCAAATAAGAAAAGCTGAGCTGGGGCTAACACTGTGGGAATGCACAGTCTGTAGAATAAATTGGCCACTCCCTCTCTCTAATTCCCAGGACTGTATAGTGTGGAGGTTGTGTCTATTGTATTATTAAATGATGTTGCTTCTTGTCAGTAATTTACTGTGAGAAGAATGCTCTGAAGGACTTTTTCAAGACTGTCCAATGGGGATCTTTTGGCCTTTTAATGATCTCCTGATGAAGAGTGTCAAAATTCTACTTTTCTGCAGGAACAAGAAAAGATACTTCCATTGCCTCCGCATGCTCTGCAACAAGCAACGAACCTGACTATTTGAGGTGAGTAAAAGAACAATTCAGCCTTGTCCCTGTCAGTGGGGTGCAGTGTCAAGCTCTTTCCTGTGCTGAAAGGATGAGTTTGAGCAGGTTTAGTTGGGCCTGGAAGGCTCAGAGCAGAGATGAACACCGAGGTGGGTTAGGCCCGGACGGGCCTTCAGTCCAGTGCCTCCCAAAATGTTGCAAGGCATCTGCAATTTTCTTTTCAAACTTAACCTGCACGCTAGTCAGGTGTATCTGGCCTGGGATGCATCCTTGGCACAAACTGTTGTCTGTTCTGGGGCTGAACTTCAACTTGTTGAGGATTTACTGCTTGTAAATATTAATCTCAGGATGGTTTGAAATGTTTATCCCCACGTGGAAAGTGTTTTTGTGATCCAAAAAGAACCAAGTCTTAAGGCCCAGAGGAGCAGAAGCATTGGTGTGAGAGTTCTGGGAAGTGGTATCTATTGTTCTCATTGCCACTTCATCTTGGATTTGTATCATGAGCTTAATAAACCTCAGGCCTGTTGATTTGAGGGAGAAGGGAATGAAGAAGATTTGACTCCCATCATCAGTAGGTTTAAGCATTAATGAGTCTTGCCCTTTTTAGGAGCAGATGCTGTTTGGGTAGTAGGTGTAGTTTTAGGCTGATTTAGAGTTTGCATTTGTGGCTGTTTTCCAAATGCCTCAGTTCCATGGTCAGTGATGTAATTGCTGTCTGCTTGAAGAATCGGATATTGTTATTAACTCTGTTTGCCATTATACAAGAATGTGGCTCAAAAGTCCAGCTCTTTGCAACTCTCAACTGCATAAATGCATTCCATTACAAAAATGTTTCACAGATATAGTTTCACAGGTAAATGTAACAAATTTAAGCTTTTCCTACATAAGAAGAGATTATAATTTAGTAATGTATCTCCTCTTCCTGAAGCTGCTGTGTTTGTCATTTGACATTTGAAATGTTTCTAAATGTTCTCTACTTCCTAATGAACAAAACCTCTACAATGTAAGCTAATAGTAACTAGGAATCAGGCACCTAGAAATGTGGCAGATTCCTAGAGTTACCTGACTGCATTCTCTTCAAGCACATGAGCTTGAAAGTAGAAACTGTCAGTGCCAGAGCAACTGACTCAAAGCTTGGGTGTCTGTGTTTGACATTACCCTGTGCTTGGTGTAAAATTACACCTGTGTTTTATGGACTAGAAACATACTGGAATGTTCTCTTAGAGTTCACTCATGGAAAAATGGCCTCATTTTTTCCATTAGAAAATATGTAGCCATTGTCTCCTTGGAGCAACGGCAGCGCTACAAGGATGACTTCAATGCAGAGTATGAGGAATACCGGAATTTACATTCTCTGATTGACAAGACTACAAAGAAATACAGACAGTTTCAGGAGCAATGGAAGTCTCTGACTCCCGGCTCTGAAGCCTATCAGGTAAAGAAGGATAAAACCATGAAGACTGTGCTTCATCATCACTGCAGTGTTTTGGATTGCCGGGAATGTCACTGCTTAGTGAGTCAGGACGGAACCTGCAGAATTGGCATATATGCTCAGACACTGCTTCGGCTGGGTCTGTTTTTTTCCAGACCCTGCCCAAAAGCCCCTGTTTGAGCTTTCTATGAAGAAACAGTAAGGGGAGAGGAGTCCCAAGCAGAGGGTTAGAGCATGGGCTTTTTCTGTTGCCTATTGAGAGGCCAAATTGCATCTCTTGGGTGATGCTGGGAGATGGAGATTTGTTTTTGCAAACATCCCAGAAGAGACCATTCTTCTGGGCGTGGAAGATGACAGAGAAGAAAATGTCTAGAGTAAGACTGAGTGAACTTTTCGTGTTTTACCAAAATTTGCATTTTATGATGATGGTGAAACATTCCTCATGTTTTTTTTCTTGAAGGTGCTGCATCATCGAATCCTAGCAGAGTATCAGCAGTTACAACAGGTACGTGTGACACCAGAGCTGCAGGGCCATGGTAACTACTGAGTCTGCCTCAAGGCTTTTTTAAAGCAAAGGACATCAGACTCCAGCCTCTGCAGAAGTGTTTGCATGCCCTAATTTTCTTTTGCTTTCTCCTTCCCAGGGTAGCCCCAGCTATTCTGAAATGAAGAGCAGGTGCCTGTACCTCCACAACAAGCTGGCCCATATTCAGAGCCGCATTTCTGAATATGACCAGCAGTGAGTGGAGTCCTAGCACCAGACATCTGCTTCAGCCTGGTGAAATCTGCGAACCCTGGATTTTTTATTTCAACTAGAAGATTAGGTTTTTAGGATTTCTTAAGTTAGTGTTGAACAGTAGGTTATGTTAGCACTGAGCCATAGAATATTTCTTTAAAATATAGGATTAGTTCAAAGAAGTTTAATAAGTTTAAGAAGTTGAAAGATGATAGTATTGAACATTAACAATAAAGAAATCTCACTATTTGTAATTCCTTCTCTCATTGTTGCTTGTATCATATTTGGTGTGGGTTTCTTCTGGTCAATTCTGTCCTTCAAGTCCTAAGTTTGTCCACTGAAATAAATTTATCAGTAGAGGCTGGAAGCCCACTGCCTGTACGATGAAGTTGTGCACATTTAAAGAAAATATTGCAGTAAATGGAAATTGTTTAGGATAAGTCTAGGGATGTTTTTTGACCTTTCTTGTTAATGCAAACTCTTTACCTGAGTGGTCAAAGGCTTAGAAGTTTTTACAACACTGTCCTCAAATCACTTTGTTCTGGAGGGTTACAGAGGAGTGCACATGGGCTGCTCTAAGCTGTCAGCTGAAGCAGCTCTCAGGACTGCTTGTAAATCATGGCCTCACCTTGTCAGTGATCCAAGGAATATCAGATCTTTGCAAGTGTCGCTATTGAGCCCGACATGGCGCAAAGCAGCAGGACTCACTCAGAAGGCTGTTTAGATTTATTTATCTAAGGAAGAAGTTGCTTTTACAGTTTTACAAGGTGTTTACATTTACTTAACCAACACATACACTGCCCAGCGGTCATAAAAAAGATACAAAGCTTTCTGCAGGTGACAGGCGCCACGCCACAGTGTAAGGCAATCACAGTCCAGATCATTTTGCCTACACTTTTTTCTCTCTCTTTCTTCACATTGTCATGGTGATAGCCTTGGTGATTCCTCAAGAGAGATATGAGGCTTCCTTATCTTCAAGAAGCCTCTGCCGGCTCAGAAGAACAGCACAGAAATGTCTTTTCCCCCTGCAAGAGTTTTCTAAACCACATGGAGAAGTGTTGGAGGCAAGATATTTCAATGGGTTTTAAAGAGAAATGGGGTTCAAGTGTCCCCAAAGGACCTCTATGAGTTTTTTAGCTTTGTCCAAACTAGTCTGTCACAACCAGCCTTTCTAGAGAGTTCGAGATGCTGATTCCTGCACACACCTATGGGGACTTTAAAGTCTAGTCCTTTTCCTAAATTTCCTGCCATTTATTTATTTAGCTGAAAAGGAAGACATGTTACCAACAAGGTCATAACTTTCTTTTGGGAAAGGATATGAAATTGAAGGAGGGAGGCCAATATTTGGGAACACTCAAAGGTGGCTGTGAATGCCCTTTTCTTCCTTAGAGAGTATTCTGCAAATTTCTCAATGGCCTCCAAGCCAGTGATGTTGAGTCCCCAGTCCTGAGAGATCTTGGGGTGTTTTGTGATTGAACAGCTGAGCCATCGTTGCCCTTCTGTTCTCCTTCAAGGGAAGTTCCACAAAATGTCACCTCCTAAACCCTGAGACTTGGGTGCTTTTTTGCCTGGGGCAGGGGTTGCTCCTACAGCTCTGCAGTGCAGCAGCCCCAGGAACGCTGCTGTGGGGGACATGGGGTGAATTGTGCTGGGGAGCCTCCCCTTGGCCTGGGGGCTGCTGCTGGGTGACAGAGCATGCAGGAGTGCTGCTGGTGAGGGTGGGCAGAGACCGAGGATTTTTCATTATTACACCTTCATGGCTCATCTTTCCTTTTATGACATTTCTTCTAACTAATTCTACACTGCATAAAAAGGTTTTATTTTCATGCTTTAACAAATTGAGGCTTCAAATTCCTGTCTATATTTTCCCATCCAGTTCCTTTAGTCTTGGGGCTGGCATTTCTTGGGGGAAGGTCTATCAATGTACTGGTCCCATCCCCTTTAATTGCTGCAGGAGTGCTTGGGAACACTTGAAATGGTTCCTCTCCACTTAAGTGCCTTGTTGCTGTACTTTCTGACATAAGACACAGTCGCCTGGCTGATGAGGATGTACCTGAGCATCCAAAGCAATCATGGATGCTCACACCAGAAACCTGGGCAAAATTGAGAGCACTTTCCACAGAGATGGTAAAAACTGACTTAAATTATCTTTTCCTATCATATGACTTTCTCTAGAAAGGATTGTCATTTGGTATTGTCTTCCATAGAGCATTTCCTAAGGGCTCACGTTTTTCTTTAGAAGCCACTGGAATTCTGATCCTCAGTAGTCCAAGGGGAAGGAAGCACTTGTGGCCACTTCAGTGAGTTTTCCTGGCAACTTTTACTCCTTTCTGGTTTTAGACTCTGATTTGGTCTCTCAGCCTCGCTGCTGGGGATTGACCTCCATGGGCTAAGTAGGTCCCATTTAACTGGGAGTGTTTCACATAAATTTGTTTGTTTATGAAATGAGAATCCCTATCTGATGACATTCCAAAAGGAATCCCTAGTCTTAGTGGTATTTCTTTTATTGTTACTTGAGGTACTTTAGCTTTATTTGGTGTGACAAGAAAAAGCCTCTGGCCATGCAGAAAATGGGTCTACTAAACCTAAGAAGTACTTTTGTCCTTCTTGCTGAGGTAACTCAGAAACATGTCTTTGGCATTAATCTCTGGCACTACAAGCTTATTTTCTGGGATCCCTAAGGGCAGTCTTTTGTAAAACTGTGCATTGATCTGTAAGCCAATTTTACATTTCAGTTGTCAGAGTCCCTATCAGCCTAACACTAAGTAGCTGCCTTTCCAAATTGTCTACTGTACCTTCAACACCCCAATGGGTTTCTTTATGTCTGTCTTCTCTAGTTTGAGTCATTGCTTGAGGCACTCTAACTTGTTGATTTTTTGATACCTACCACCCTTTAGGACTAAATCAGATATTTAAGGATTTTGTGGAATGATTATTTTCATCATGCTGTTCTGGGTCTGATTTGGAAGGGTTCACAGCTTTGGAAAGAATTGCCAAGCAGATGCTTTGTTCTGCCACCTCTCCAGCAGTTTGGTCTGCTCATCAGTCTTCTGGGCTTGTCTGAACTGCTGAGCTTTGCAGTGCATTATTGCTACTTCAGCAGGGAACTGGATGCTCCCAAAGCTTTCCCTGTTTGATTGGAGATGCTGATTCCTTGTAGAAGGGTTGAGGAGCACAGCAGGGTTCAAGACAATGGCTCTTCTTAGCACCATGTCTTTTGTTCCAGGAATGCCAGCTGTTACTTTAGGAAAACCAGTGAGCTCCTTTTTGCTCCACACCAGACATACCCATGTGCAGGACATCAATTGCTTTTTTCTCCCCATTTATTTTCAAGCCGATTCTATCAAATGAATAGCCTCACCTGTGGTGGCTCCTGCTCTGAGGTGTACTGGTCATCCCTCAAGTACAATGTTTAGTTCTTTTTTAAGAAATACACTCTTTTCAACTTGCTTCTCTCATAGATTTCCAGCCCTTGAGCTAACTGTGGAGTTACTGTGCAAGGCAAAGGCACTCATGCATCAACAGTACAAAGGGTTCAGTCAAATCTGGTAACTCCAGGGCAGGGGCTGTCATCAATGTCTTTTTAAGATACGGAACGGCTGTTGGACATTTTGGAGTCCAGTGTAACACCTGATGGGATTCCTTTCATGGTTCATACAAAGGCTTTTCCAATAGTTCATAACTGGGCATCCATAATCAATACCATCCACTCATTCCCCAAAAGAGGCACAGTTCTTTTATACATGTTGCTTCTGGTGTTTTAGAATTTGTTTCCTTCATTGCCCTCCTCAAACTACACTGTCCTTGTGAGTGTGGCAGCCAAGAGATCAGACATAGGCAGATATGGAGATGGTCTTGAAAACAAAGACAAGATTTAATGGGAAAGTATCTTTGGATGGCAATATTCAACCTATTTTCAATTACCTACTTTATTACCTCACCCTGGAATGACTGGACAAGGGTTTTGTTGGTGCCAGCTGACTGAGATGAGGACTAAGGTTGGGTGTGGAGAAAATGAAAATCAAATGATCATAAGCTGAATGTAAAATATTTTTCCAGATGTGTCAGTAATTTCAATGGTCACGTGCAGTCAGCACAACTGTCAGCCTGGAATTGTGCTCATGGTCCTCCCTGGCCTTTCCATGCCAGCTCCTGCTGCAGAGCAGCCAGGGGGCCTGGGCATGCTGCTGGCTTGTTTCCTTTGAGGAGGCTGGGATGAGGAAAGGCCGGGGGGTTGTGTCAAAGAGATGATATTTGAGTGCCCGTGTACGTGCTGGAAGCCTCACAGACTGAGGGGCCCATGACAGGATTGCCCTGGTTAGAAGTGCTAAGCTGCTCCTATGTCTCAGAGAGAGCCAAGTGCAGCACTTTTGTGCAGAAACACTTCATTAGCCCTGGTTTGCACAGCTGCAGCTACTGGGCTTGGTGGGATGCCCCTTTCTGCACTTGGGAATGAGCAGAGTCAGTGATGGGACAGGGCAGGGCATTCTCTACCTGTGCCCATTGTGAAATCCCTCTGTCCCCACTGTGTCCTGTCCCGCTCCTCAGTGACATCCCAGCCAGCCTGGCACATGGAACTCCCTATTTCCAAGGACATGTGGCCATTGTCACTGGCACAGGGCAGGACCACTCAGATCCTTCGGCGGCTGCAGCGAGAGCGGAGGTGTCAGAGCCACAGCGAGTGTTGCTCCAGCTTGGCTGGTTCCAGCACCCGCTGTTCAAGAGGCCGATCCACCCAGTGAGTGGAGGTAATTATTTACAGTTCTGTGCAGAAAGGGGGGCTCAGGGACAAATTCACAAAGCCAGCAGCACAAGAACCCAGAGCGTTTGAGTATTTATACATTTGAGCAAAGAAAGGAATTAGTGTTTATTTTATGCAAGTTCCCTAGTTCTCTCCATAATGAGTATTCTGCCTGCCGTTTGTAACGATCCTCTCACTTCTCATGCTCCTTAGGCTGCATGCTCAGTCTGTCCCTTCTTCTTATTGGGAGGTTTCTTGAGTGGGTGGCTGTGGGAAATCGGCAGAAGAAATGCAGCACTCAATCTGAGTGATCAGCAAGTCTTGAACTTTATTGATAGTTCACACATATTTATATTGGTGTTAATGAAGCTTATACATATTGCAAAGCTGAGCTCATTATTGGTTAATAACTTATCAGTCAACCACGCCTACTTCTATATTCTTATGGTTATTTTGTTACTACTTCTACATTCTTGTGGTTATTCTGCTGAAACGATCCTCATAGTTTTGGCAAAAGATCCTCTCCTCTATCCAGTTGTTGCACCAAAGGCATAATGTCCTTTTCAGTGGTTGCACACTGACTGCTGAATCCTAGACTTGTCTCCCTCTAACTTAACCAATGGTATAATGTCAACGTGACCTTTCTCAGCTAGCCAACTCTCCACAAGGCACTCCACATTTTCCCCATTTTTCTGCTGAACAAGCATGGTCTGATTAAATGCAGCAGATATCATCTTTTGCACCATGTTCTGTAGGCATATGCAAAAGCATGGCAAAATTAATACTACTAACAAAGCTATAATGCCCACTATAATGCTGGCCTTAACAATAGAGCGTAACCATGATCCCAGGCCTAAAGATTTGAGCCATTCATCAATACCAAAGCCTGATTCTACCTGTAGGTTTCTAGTTAAACTCCACAACTCAGAGAGTTGGGAGTGAATGGACTGTGAATGGTCAGAAAGATTCATGCAACACATGCCCTCAAATTCTTCACGACCATGGCCTTGTGCAAGTAAAAGAAAATCAATTGCAGCTCTATTTTGAAGCGTTGCATGGCGAATAGAATCAACATCAAGCAAAAGGCTAGAAAGTGCTAAAGAGGTGGCATTGGTTTGCTTAGCCAGCCAACATCCCAACTTGTTTAAAATAGCATGAGCACCTGCTGCTGATACCCCTGGAGTCAAGAAAGATGCTGCAACTATGGCCCCTGGGCACCAGAATTTTACATCGTCCCTGCAGTCTGCAGCAAATGCATGAGCCATTCGTTTATTTCGATGATGGCAGCGGCTCATGTTCAGTATCATGGACGTGTTGGGTGTGAGTAGAGACAGCCGTCCAATTGTACGTGGTCCCCCGTGCAGCATTGATGGGGTACCGGGCCAAGCACGGTCCCCACATATCAGGAAGTATCCTGCTGGCAATTGAATAGGGTCATTTGATGAGATTGACACTTTCTTTGTGGTATAATTGCACCAGGCTGTTGCATTACGGTAGACAGCCAGGCTGGAAGTTACAATATTGGAATGGTTCTTGGCTGGCAGCTGGCTTCTATGGTTGAAATTAAGACACGCATCTGCCATCACTGAGCCTAACAGCACCAATTCTTGGGGTTCCTGCGGTGCTATGGGAAAAAAGGAAACCCATTGGTCCCAATTATCCACACTTGCCCTAGCATTGTTGGTCCTACAGGTGGGTACATGTGAGGGGCGTGGCCAGGGTAACCCAACCAAACAGGTTGTACCAGGAGAAGATAATGACAGGCAAATAGCCTCCTGGTTAGTTAAGTTTGCCAGGGTGACCCAGATGTTAGTCTTGGGCTGAAGTGGGACCTATACTTGATGGTCTGCACTGTCCACCAAATGGGCAAAGATTAGTAAAGTAATAGCATAAGACTGCCACATCACCCTAATTTTTCCAGGCACTACTTTGAACCACTCAGACATTTGGGAAATAAGCATGTTTCTCACAAATTATTAAGAATATCTCTTCTTTCCCTTTCTCTTTTTCCCCCTTGATCTGCCCAGATTTAACCTCTTTAGGTCTCTCAAACAATCATCCCACGCTCGGTTGGGATCTTGATCTCCTGAAATCGGACCTATTATACTTGACTGTGACAGGGCAATACCCCGACCACACTTAGACTGTAAAATACATGACTGAGATTGCCCTAAAGCACGTTTGACTAAGTGCTGGGTTTCCCACCTAAACCGTGCAAGAATTTTCTGTTCTGGGGATTCATACAATTGTAACCCTTGGAGGCCAGGTAGCCCTGTAAACGCTTCAAGTTCTCTTTGCCAGGAGTTGAACTGCCAATAGAAATCACAGCTCCTGCACCACAACTCAGGTAATTGGGACTGATGCACCCACTTAGTTTCCTGCCAACCCCCGCAAAAAAGCAGTATCCATGCAGCACAATGTCTATTTTGACACTTAATACAAGTTAAAATCCTAGGTCCTCTAAATTCAAATGTAGAAAGCGCCAAAAGCAAGCTTAATATATTATCAACAGATTTGCACTGGTCAATGGCAAAATTACACTGTCCTTTCAGTTTAAGAAGTATTGGTCGAAAGATGATCAACAGCCTCGTCTCCACTCACCGACGATCCTCTTCGCTCAGTTGATTGAGGTGTTCCATCTAACACAGCTGCTCGCGTCTATTTAGCAGGTACCCACAAAGATCCTGTAGGGGTAGAAACAAAGACATCCGGGGCCCCAAAATAACACCTTAGCAGGACCTTGCCATTGTCCTGTTTTAGGATCTCTGTATCTTATCCATACATCTTGCTTCACATCATCTTTTTCCTGTACATAGTGGCAAATTGCAGCAGGAACTTTACTTTCTCCAAAAACACACAAGTGATTCAAAACAAATAAACACTTTAACAATCTTTCTTGTGGCTCTCTGACATCTGTGTATTTACCCAGATATCTTTTCAAGGTACCATTTGCTCTTTCTACGATCGCTTGCCCTGTAGGAGAATTAGGGATGCCTGTCATGTGTTCTATCCCCCACATTTGCATGAACTGTTTTATTCTTTTGCTGCAGTAAGCAGGTCCGTTATCTGTCTTGATCTGCTGTGGCACTCCCATTAATGCAAAATAACTACTGAGATGTCTCTCCACCTGCCCTGCTTTCTCACCAGTCTGTGCTGTGGCCCATATAAAATGACTGTAAGTATCTATAGTAACATGCACATACTTCATCCTTCCAAACTCAGCAACATGTGTGACATCCATTTGCCAGGTCTCATTTGTGTTCAGCCCTCTTGGGTTAACTCCCAGACCTAACCCGCAGCCCCCATTATGATGACTACATATAGGACAGGCTTTGACTATTGCCTGTGCCTCCTCCATAGATATCTGAAATTCTCTATGGAGGCCTTTTGCATTTTGGTGAAACATGGAATGTGCCTCTCTGGCCATAGTCTGCCTGGGAATTGGAGTTGCTTGTGGGATTGAGACTAGTTTATCTGCTCGCATGTTACCCTCTCCTAGACCAATATCCCACTTGTGACTTCTGATATGGATAACAGAGAAAGAATGCTTCCTCAACTTAATTACCCTCTGCAATTGTATAAACAGCTCATGTAACCTCCAGTTTTGAACCTCTTTTATAGAGGCATCTTCTATTTGCTCACACACCCCTGCAACATACAAAGAATCTGTCACTATGTTGAGAGGCCCAGAAAAATGCATCATGGCCCATACAACAACCAACAGCTCCATCATTTGAAAGTATCCAACTCGGAAGCCTGGAGAATCTGATGGTGCCATTGTCCCTTTTCCTGCCAGGTCACTGCAGCAGTTCTGGATTTTCTTCCTGCGTCCGTATAGACTGTTATAGCATCCAACAGGGGCTTCTGTGATCTTTGTGGGCATTGAATCCAACCCCATTGCCCTATCCAATTCAACGGTATATTGGGAATATCATCAGTGGCAATCACGCTACCAGCTCCCAACAGAGCCTCTTGTAATTCCATACTGTTTGTCAGGTACCAGGTCAATGTGTCTTTCTTCATTGGTATCACACGTATCTGATCAGGTTCCTTTCCCGTGATCTGTAACACCCGTTCACGACCCTTTTTAAGCAAAGCAGCCAAAATTTCAACTTTTTGAAGAAGGGTTTTATGCTGTTGAGGTGGAGGAGATGTCCATTCCAAGGCCCACACCTCCCCCGTTTTTCTGTCTTGCTGAGTAAGTGCACCCAGTAAAAATTTAGTTCCACACCAAACTGTCAGCTGTATGGGGAGGTTAAGATCGCGTCTCTGAACACTGCCTTGTGTCACACAGTCCAGTATCTGTTGCAGTGTCTTAACCTGCTCAGAGGTTATATGAACAGGCTGTGCCAGATCAGATCCTTTCAGTAAAGGTCAAAGTTCATCTAATAGTTCATTAGGGATGCCTACAATAGGGTGCAGCCATTGCAGATCACCAAGTAACTTTTGAGCATCATGCAATGTATGTATTTTAATATTTAATTGCAATTTCTAGGGGGTAACAATTTGATCACTAAGTATCCATCCTAGATATTTCCAAGGCGCAAATAATTGAATTTTTTCAGGAGCTACAGCCAATCCATGCAGTTTCAGGGCATCGTGTATTTTTTGAATTTGTTGACCTGTAAAAGGTTGTGGCTGCGCAAATAAAATATCATCCATATAATGATAAATGATTGTTTCAGGCCAGGCTGGTCGTAAAGGTTGTAAAGCATTGTCAACATACAGTTGACACAAGGTGGCGCGGTTGCGCATCCCCTGCGGAAGAGTAACCCATTCAAACCTCTGGTCTGGCTCTTCCTATTTAAAGCCGGTAAGGTAAAGGCAAACCTCCGAGTGTCTCGAGGGTGAAGAGCAATAGTAAAAAAGCAGTCCTAAAGATCTACAATCAAAAGTGGCCAGTCCCTTGGCAACATAGCCGGGTTAGGTAATCCTGGTTGTAAGGCTCCCATAAGCTCCAATTTTTCATTTACAGCCCACAAATCATGTAGTAAGCAATACTTCCCTGACTTCTTTTTAATAATAAAGATAGGGGTATTCCATGGACTTGTTGACAGCTGTAAATGACCTTGCTTATATTGTTCATGTACTAGTACATGAACTTGTTCCAGACTTTCCCTTTTTAATGGCCACTGCTTAACCCACACTGGAACATCTGTGGTCCAAGTTAATGGGATTGGGAAAGTCCACGCAATGGCCATTAGCCTAAAGGGTGCTCATTTCTCAGCACCACCCCTATTTGAGCCAAAATATCCCAACCAATAAGGCACTGTACAGTAGGGGGCAAAGGTACAAATGAGAAAACACTCCACAAAGTTTTTCCATCAATAGTTACAGATAACATGGGTGATTTTCTTGCAAGTGTTAGGCCTCCAACCCCGGTAATTGTCACTGTGGTTGGCTGTAATGGCCAGTTGTGGGGCAAGAAATCCGGACTAACAATGCTGGAGTCCGCGCCAGTATCCAATAATCCTTCCAAGGTTTGCCTTTCATCCTGATAAACCAGTATTACAGTGGGCTTTGGTCGATCATTCAGGGTCATTGTTAATAAAGTAAGTCCTCCAGTGGAACCAAATCCTCACTCCCTTCTCCACTGTGATTGATGAGGGGGTAAAGTTTTAACCATTTGTTCCAAAGGAATCAATTGAGCTATCCTTTGTCATTTCTCAATTTGTATAGGTAGAAAAAGAGTATGCACCATAACACAAATTTCCCCTGTATAATCAGTGTCTATTACCCCAGGTAAAACAAATAATCCCATCATGGTAGACGATGAACGACCCAGAAGTAAAGCTCCCATAGGTAATCCATCAATGATGATTGGTCCCATTATTCCAGTCGGAACCTTTTGCGGTTGGGTGGTCATCAAGGTTACTGCTGCTGCAGCTGCCACATCCAATCCGAGCCTCCCGGCGGTGGCTGGTTGAAGGGAAGCTGGGCTGAGGTGTTGACGGCAGCTACTTGTGTCTGGGCGCGGCTGCTGGTGGACGCACTGGCTTTCCCATTTCCCGAGCGGTGTTGGCAAGCTCCGGTGTTGTGGGTGTCCAAGCGACAATTTTGGCACCAGACGTTGACTGCTTGACAGGCCTGTGGCATATGTCCCATGCCTCCACACCGGTAACATTTGAATCGGCCAGTAGATGGAGCCCGTGGAGTATTTATTGCCGCTGCTTGTAGGGGGGCAAGAGCAGCTAACACCTGACTCTGTGAGGCTGCTGCCTGTTTTTGTAATGCTGTTCCTAATTCCTTAATAGCATCTACTACCATTGCTTGATTCCCTAGGGGCACATTTGCCAATCGTTCTAAAGCTTCTTCTATAGACCAATTAGCTCCTAGGGTATTTAATACGTTCATTTAATACGTTGTTTGTAGCCTGATTATTGTTCTGGAGTGCACATTGCTTTAACAAAGTACCCTTCATGAAATCAGGGACTCCTGCCCACTCAATAGCATTGGCTACCTTATCTATAAAAGATCCAAATGATTCATCTCTTCCTTGCTTTATTCCCATATAAGAAGGAATCCCCCCTGGCTCTTTTATCCTTCTATAGCCAACCACACCAGACGCATAGCCTCCCGACACTTATCAGGACCAAGTAATGCTTGTGCTTCTGTTCGAAGAAAAGGCCCTAGACCCATTAGCTCTTCTAGGGTTATTCCGTGTAACGGGTCGCTTGGCTGCCGTATTATTGCTACTCATTCCTGGCAGAGTGATTGCCAGTGTGCATTAAACAAGAGCTGCTGATGCTGAGTGAAGATAAGCTTCGCTATTCCTCTGCAATCAGCTGGCAGCAAAACCTGAGTCCCCCAGATAGAATCAAGCATTTGTTTTGTGGGCTCACCGGTTACCCCAAATTGACTAACTGTGGACCGTAATTGCGACAACAACTTCCAGTCTAAAGCAGTTATTGTTGCTTGAAACTCGCCCCCTGCCACAGGAGAATATATCACCGGACAAGCAACATCCATAGCTGCTTTTATAGCCTCCTCATCCCCCGTATCCATGATATCTTTTGCTACCGCTGCCCATGCCTCCCTTCGCCCCCATGCAATGCCCTTCGCTAGGTCACTCTCTGACCCAGGGATCGGCGCCATTACCAGGAGGAGGAGATGGAGGGTTTGACACAGGCGGTGCGGACGGTGCTGTTGTAGCACACGTGGGGGGTGAGCTGCTGCTTGAAGCAGGAGCTGATGTTGGTGGCAAAATGACTGTAGATGTGGCAGGGGGTAACAGACAATTAAACCAGCCCCCATAACCCTTATTCTTTTCATGCGCCACGCTAGCTTGCTTAGCAGCCTTTTCTTTTGCCTGATATTGTAATAACTCATCATGCACAACTCGCCACAGCTTTCCCAACTTTTTTGCAGTTTTATCATCATCTATGACTGCCTGCCACAGCTTGTCCCCAGATTTACACCACTCTGTTAATTCATGAACTGCATGAGGATTTTGAAAAACTCCCTGTTCATACCCATAAGCTAATAACCCAGGAAGCTCTTTCTGCAAATCTATGCCCTTAACCTGACGCTTTTGTAAAAAGCAAGTAAATAAATCATATGCTGCTTGCCTTTCTCCATCCATTTTAAAAACGTCAGTGCTGTTGCAGCCCCACAAGGTCTTGGCAGCACGTATCGGCCGGGCTCTCCGTTGAGGTCACCCAGGGCCCAGCCTGGTGGACTGATTGCAAAGCCCCTGTATGAAGCTCAGCAGACGTAGCCATTCACCTGGGGCAAACCACAGAAAGAAGCCTTCCTAAAATTAAAGGATGCACTGACAACTGCTCCAGCATTCGGGTTACCTGATTTGTCTAAAGATTTTCAGCTCTTTATACAGGAAAGGCTGCGCCTTGCACTAGGAGTCCTGATCCAACGTCTGGGAAGCTGGAAAAGGCCGGTGGGCTACTTTTCCAAACAACCTGACAACATAAGTGCCGGGTGGCCTCCATGTCTGCAGGCAGTTGCAGCCACTGTGATGCTGATACAAGAAGCCAGGAAGCTTACCATAGGAAGGCACATAGATGTCTATGTACCACACATGGTAACCACTGTCTTAGAGCAGAAGGGGGACCATTGGCTATCCCCAAGCAGCATGATGAAATTCCAGGTAGTCCTGACTGAACAGGATGATGTCACACTAAAAACAACTAACCTTTTGAATCCAGCTTTGTTCCTAAGTACCACAACTGAAGAAGGCCCATTAGAGCATGACTGTGGAGAGGTAATAGAGTACACCTATTCAGCAAAAGAAGACCTGAAAGATGTCCCGCTAGAACAGCCAGAGTGGGAGCTGTTTACAGATGGGAGCAGCTTGGTGGAAAACGGAACCAGATACACTGGATATGCGGTAGCAACAGTCAGTACAGTAGTGGAGGCAAAGGCATTACCACCAAATACATCTGCCCAGAAGGCAGAACTGGTTGCTTTAACCAGGGCACTAGAATTAAGTGAAGGGAAAAAGGTAAATATCTGGACTGACTCAAAATATGCTTTTGGAGTGGTGCATGTACACAGAGCACTATGGAAAGAAAGAGGATTACTATCTTCTTGAGGTATGCACATTAAACATCAGGATGCAGTCCTGCAATTGATAAAAGCAGTACAAAAACCTGAACAAGTGGCAATCATACACTGTAAAGCACACCAATCAGGGAACTCCAAAATCTGTGAGGGAAATCAAACGGCAGACTGGGCAGCCCGACAGGTTGCTTGAAGGGTGCAAACAACAATGCATTGATACCTTTAAAGCTTAATGTATCCCAATTCAATTTGCCTCCAGAACCAAAATATTCAGTAGAAGATGAGAGACTGGCACGTTTGCTAAATGCACAAAAGAATTCAGAGGGATGGTATGTGACTGCACAAGGACAAATAGTGGTACCCCCCTTGATAATGAGAGAAGTTCTACAAATTAAACATAATCAATGTCACTGGGGAGCAGAGGCATTGGTAAAATTGCTAAAGAAGAGTTTAATTTCGGTACGGATGTTAACAATGGCAAAATCAGTATTGTCAAAATGTGATATCTGCTGGAAAAAACCCCAGTGGCTCGGCGACAAGCACAGCTAGGAAGAATTTGGATAGGAATAGAGCCAGGAGACTATTGGCAGGTAGATTTTGTAGAACTGCCAAGAATTCAAGGATACAAATACCCGTTAGTGGGGGTTGACACATTCTCTGGGTGGCCAGAAGCCCTCTCCTGTCGCACGAACCAAGCAAAGGAAACAGTTAAGTGGTTACTACAGGAGATTATTCCCAGGTTCGGGGTACCCCTAGGGGTATCATCAGATAGGGGGCCCCATTTCATAGCTACAGTAGTAAGAGATGTAAGTAGATTGCTGGGGATAACCTGGGACCTCCACACACCATGGAGACCCCAGTCGAGTGGACAGGTAGAGAGGATGAATCAGACACTAAAAAGGCAAATCAGTAAAATAAGCCAAGAAGCCAAATTGCAGTGGCCCCAGGCTTTGCCAATAGCACTACTGAGGATTCGGATAAAGCCTAGGAGTGGGATGTCAGGCAGTCCTTATGAGATATTGTATGGGAAACCATATGAATCTCCTGAGCCTAACCCTAATGTACACGTCACAGGAAAGCAGGAAGTGAATAATTATGTTCTGTCTCTCGGGAAAACTTTAGCTCGGCTCCGGAGCATCCTCGTGTGGGATAGACCACTGACTCTCGAGAACCCAGTTCATAACACACATCCAGGAGACGAGGTGTACATCAAGAACTGGAACGAAGAACCGCTGAAAGAAAAGTGGAGTGGACCCCATCAGGTACTGCTGACCACCTTTACAGCAGTCAAAGGAGCCGGCGTGGACCCCTGGATTCATTACACCTGAGTGAAGAAAATCCATCCTGAATCACGGACTGTGTAAACTGTGGAACCAACAAGGCTGCAGATAAGATGTCTTTAATTACTTTGAGAATGCTATCAGTAATTGTGCCAATGTTATGGTCATTAATGTCTTTGGGATGTGGAATGCAAAATGATCAACTACTCTTCATTCTAGAATGAAGAGAGATACAAACAGAAACACAGGTGATAAAGGTTTCTAATGCAGTTCAGGCTGAGAATGTAATGATTGGATTAGTCAAAGACTTTGCCAAAATGCAAACACCAGTAGAATAACTGCCTGTTTGCCAATACCAAAGGCAGCAAGAGACCCAGTAAATTGGGGAATCATAACATCAAAACTACCTGAAATACAAAAGAACAAAACATTTACATGTAAACAGGTACCCGAATCGAGGCAAGTAATCAAGGAAACTTGGGAGAAAATAGGAACATGGATGAGATCCATGGGCCAGAAAGACTGTATTCTAAGTGATGGCATACTAGGAACCCCTATGGGAGAATCAGGAGGCATCACACAATGGCAATGCTATTTGCCACACTATCAAAAGATTATAGAAAATGCTACAGAAACCACTCTGGTATGGAAGTGTGAGGCCAAGGATCAGAAAGATCAGATAGAGCCTTGGGACAGTGCGTGGTCTATGAGTATTCTTCAAAAATTCCAATATATGGCAAACACCCCTTGGTGTATTAAGTGGGAAGGCTCCAAGAATGAAACAGATCTAACAGTAACAAACACTGCCACTAGGAGCAGAAGGAGGGCAGACAAAGTAAGTTGGTGGCCATGTAATAAAACTTAGGACTGCACTTCTGATGATGCAGAGATAAAACAGATGCCACCCCTGGCAATAGCCCTACAAATTGGTTGTGCTTGCAGAGGGATCAAACATAAACAAGGCAGAGTGAATTATAAAGCAGTCATAGGATGTACCAGAATCACAGTCCAAGGTCCGGGACAATTTGTATGGGCAGCAAGCAATGGCACCTGGACAACGCATCTGCCTGTAGATGGGAAAGTAAGGAGATTACTTTAGGCCTTCCAACCTCCTGTCCAATTTGGAAAAAGTCCCCATTTAATGGAAAACATGAACTTCTGCAGAGAAGAGCAAGCTGGGAAGTCCTAGACAGTGAAAATCCAGATGACACTTGGCAAGAAGCCTCTAGTGGAGTGAAATGTGGGTGAGACCTAGAGTCATTACTTGGTCCTATAGCAAACTATCAGAGTAGGGAGATGCTGTACAAACTTACAGGTCAGGTAGATAGACTGGCAAGCGTCACCCGGGAGGGATTTAAAGAATTAAACGTACGATTACAAGCCACCACAAAAATGACTTTACAAAATCGATTAGCCTTAGATTTGTTACTCCTGAAAGAGCATGGAGTATGTGGATTTTAAAGGGACAAGTTGATCATTGCTGCGTTCATATCCCAAATGTAACTGCAGATGTAGAATATGACATCAATCAGTTGAAACAAATAGAGCATGAAGCAAAAAAAGAGCAAAAGGACTTGACTACAAGCTGGTTAGGAAAAAATCTTTAAAGGGTTAGGGTGGAATATGAGTTCATGGATTAAATCTATCATTGAGAGTGTGATAATCTTACTAATTGTATTCTTAGCAATTTGGTTAGTTTATAGCATCTTAAAGGGAGAGATACAGAAGAAAACATCCTGGAACCAGAAAATAATAAAGGCACTGACATGAGATCCACGCCCACCATCTTCTGGTTCTCCAGTTCGTGATAGCATCCACATCAACCCTGGATTTGAAGAACCCCAAGTATAAATTGAGGACTAAAGGACTGTATCAAGTGAAAACATTTACACCTATAGTAAAGTGAAAATGCTTTCAAAGGGGGGAGAATGATACTGAAGCCCTGGAAAATGTTAAAAATAGTCTTTGAAAATATTAGGCTTTGTGTTTTCTCAGATCACCGCACCTGCGTAAGCAGTATGATAAAAGATATAATTGTTGGATGTGATGATTGTTTAGTAATTAAATATAATTATGATATAACCATAAAAAGAATAGTGAGACACTATGTTGGAAATTTAAAGGGGGCTATGTTTAGATGAAATCTATGTATACAATAGAACAGTATAAGTTTGATAATTAACATGAAAGTTACATAATGATGGAGTATAAAACATGTTCACCTCGAATGTATGGTTGGAATCAGATTTGGGTGGAAACTACCCCGATTCCCAGAGCTCTAAAAGAAACAGCACCGCATACAATCGTTTATGTGATTATGTGTCTTTGAACGCTAAAAGAGGCACAGGTACATGGGAGACTAAAGTACAGCCCAAAATGATTAAATCTCTAACTACAGTACACCTGTGGAAATAAGGAATGGGGGGAAATAAGGAATGCAAAGAAGATGCAGTCCTACTATAGAGACTTTCTGTAGCTGCCTAAGAGTGTTTGTTATCAATTTTCATGGTATATGAAATTTTTTTCTTTGCATGTCCCAAAGGGCATGTTCTGCATGTCTTGGGTCATATTGTGGACATTTTGCATTTAAAACAATATTAGACAGCTGTGCTGAGACTACAGATAAATTCTAGATATCTGGTTCTAAATTATAGAATATTTAGATATTCTAAACTATAGATCTCTAAATTCTAGATACCTGTTTATCACAGACTTGACGAGCCTTCAGATACAATCCTGGAGCAGCCCAGAAGAGCAAAGACAAAAACTTAGGCAAAAACAATTCTTGGTTTAGATGGCTTAAAATAACAAAATGTGGAGAATATCAAAGCTTTTTTAGTATTACTTTTCCTAGATGGAAACCATAGAGTCTGTGATCTAAAATGTCTCCTATAATCCATAGCTGCTTACCAAGAGCACAAATATTAGCCAAAGGAATAAATCATGCTGCACATGGATAATCAAGAGATTTCATAATGTGGCCTAAACAATAACAAATCTTTGATATTGAACTGCATTGCTGCTGCCTCAGCAACCTCCAGATGAATGAGTAGACTAATTCACTGATGCTGTTGAGTCAGAGATGGAATGAAAGACTCCAGTCTTCAGAAGCTGAATCAGAAGGCAATTGAATCAAGGGAGTGTGTCTTTTATAATGTGACTCCCTAAGGCGAGACTTGGTTGGTCTCAAAGTAAAAAACCTCTCACACTATTGGTGAACTATGAATAGCACACTCTGGAGAACCATATCTATAAACAAGGGTTACAGAAGGAGAGATAATAATTGTTTTAATTCTTTTCCCAGGCTTGGCCTGGGAGAAATTCTCTCTGTTCTTGCTTCGACTGAACTGAGGATATTCACAATTCCCCTTTTTTGTTTAGAGGAGGAGGCGGTGTTTGTTTGATCCTGTGCGATCCCTTGCAGGAAAGAGAATAAACACAGCTCCAGAGCTTTATCAGTTATCAATCAAAACCTCAATCAGACATTGGCTCAGAATGGTCAAAGAGATCTCATACTTATTCTGTTACATTCCATAAACTTTAACTATTAATTGTAAAAGTCAGCTACCAACTTTTAGTATAGTAATATTGTTAATATGCTGGTAACACTGGAGTCTAACTCGTCAACAATCTGTTTCTGGAAACAAAGAAAAGATAAAATGTTCATTCCCCACTAGTAGAGGGCTCAGCTTGTTGACGGTCGGTGTCTTGATCATCACTCAAAGACTGATGACTGATGGTCAGCACTTTGGCCACTGCTTGAAGGTTGCCTGCTGGCCACATTCTGTTTCTGATGTTGCAAGTCAGGGTGAACACTCCTTGCAGGTATCCATCGTACCCCGGTACCTGCGGAGACATATGCATACCCGCGGCCTCAGGCCATAAGGTGGCACGGGCCCTCCCACTTCTTGGTGGCAAGGTCCCATATCCAGACCTTGGCTCCAGGCAGGTGCGTCTCACCTGCTGAATTCAACGAGAGAAAATGATTCAGAATTACAGGAATCTCTGAATTCTTTGGCACTGTAAGGTGATTAATTGGATATAAAGCTTTTTCTAGTCGACTGTGTCAAGTCTCTCCCGGCATTCCCCTTTTACATTTTTCCAGAACATGCTTCAAGTGCATGAGCGCGTTCAACAATAGCTTGACCCATTGGGGAATGCAGAATACCAAGTTTATGTGAGACTCCCCGTAAGCATACAGAATGATGTGTTTTCTTGTGAGACAAGGCAGGGCCATTGTCAGTTTCCACAGAAGAAGGTAGCCCCAAAACTGCAAAAGCCATCCTCCAAGGGGCAATCATGTCGCAATCCCTTTGAGCAGATGCCCACGTGGCAGAGTGTCGCAGACATCTTTTCCCTAAAAATCCTTTCTTTAGGATTTTTCCTTCTGAGAAGCTGAGAGGCCTCAGAGACAGAATGTAAACAATGCTGATCTGCTGCTGTGGAATGCAACAGGTCCACCTGAGATTGGCCCATCTTGGCTGTTTATAATTAATGGCCAATCAAGGACTGAGCTATCTCGGACAGAGTCCAAGAGAGCTGCCTTTGTTATCATTCTTTTCTTTTCTTTTCATAGCTTAGCTAGCTTCTGAGAAAACCTGTCCTTCTTTTTCTTTTTAGTATAGTTATAATGTAATATATATATATATAATCAAAAAAGAAATCGAGCCTTCTGATCATGGAGTCAACATTCTCGTCTCTTCCTTCACGTGAAAACCCCTGTGAGCACCGTCACAGCAGAGGAGAAGGTGTCAATAGACACATGCACATAGGAAACTCGGCAATGTGAGTAACATCTATTTGCCAAAGCTACAAGCCCCTTAAGCCTCTGGGGTTCAGCCCTGCTGGTAAAGGTGCAGCAAGTCCATGACAGTCAGCACAAGAACTGACAGTGTCATGAGCTTCAGTCAACATTAACTGAAATTGCTTTTGCAGAGTAGGTGCACTTTGATGAAAAAATCATGCGAAGCTTTGGTTTGCGCAATCTTGTCAGGCTGAAGCGCTACCCATGCAGGGTTAGCCAACCTGTCAGCCCTGCATTACCTTCTGCTATGAAACCTGGTAAAGTGGTGAGACTCCGCATGTGCAGGATGGAATACAAATGAACCTGGCTTTCAATTGCACACCACAAGGCTTTCAATACTGAAAAAAAGCTGCCTTACTGACCTCTCTCAGAAGTGACCTCTCTCAGAAGAACCAAATGCTTGGTTATGTCTGCCACATAGGCAGAGTCAGTGACCAAATTCAGAGGCACCTGAGAAAATTTCTGGAATGCCATAGCAACAGCCTTTAGTTCAACCAATTGGGCCGAGCCGGACACGTGGCCTTCCGGCACTTGCCATCCGGACTCATCCTTCCAGGTAACAATAGCCTTCCCTGTTTTTCCTGAGCTGTCAGTGAAGACGGTGGGTCCCTGCACTGGCACTCAACTATTATTTGGCCGTAAGGACAGACTGATTGCTTTTGCCAGCTGCAGTAACTTGTGACTGGGCAGATGATGAGCAATGTAGCAGGCATAGGGCCTGCAAGGGCTCCTTGGCATGCAGAAGCCTAAGACAGGAAATGCCAAGACATGCTGAATGGGCTAGAAGCCCCTCTCTTCTGCCTTCAGACCCCTGCTTATCTCTCTGTAAGACTATAGGTCACTTTCCTTGAACCCTTTCTACTGGACAATTTCTCATACCCCTGTACCCTAGATAAAGAGCTGCTTTTGCCCAGCTTGGGCAGAACAGCTGTCACTGGGAACTTCACAGAGGAATCAATAAAGACGCTCCTGTGGAACCCCACAGAGACTTCTCCTCTCTCTCCCTGTGTCTGCCTGCCTAGGCACCTAGCAAGCTGAAGGGCTGCAATCACAATGAGCTGATAGTCACTAAAGAGCTGATATCACTTAAACTTGCTAAGGTGGCCTGCAGCTAAGAATTGCTTGGGAGCTCGGACAGTCTGTCCTGACCCGGACTGCGCTACCTGGGCCGCTGCAGCCTGCTGGAGACACCCTGAAACCCAGCAAAAGGTCGCAATAAATGGAGAACAGAAGGAACTCTGGAGCAGCATTTCTTTTGAAATCCTTATTACCTTCAGATTGCTAGGACCCCCGAAGAAAAGTCTCCATTATAGCAGGCCTCTTCTGCAGGGGGCGGTCAGTCGACCCTCACAGCTGACATCTGAACGAGTGTTCGAGGAGACTGACAACAGCAGACTGCCTCCAGCAGACCCTTGACCCACACCCAGCTGAAGAAGTGTAAGTTTTAAAAGAGCTTTTATCACAGGCATCCCTGGTCCCCTTTTTGTTTATTTTTTCTTTTTTCTTTTTGTCCTTTTGTCTGCTGGTAGGGAACGGGAAAACATGGGATCAAAACTTAGTACATTGAAAGGATCCCAGAACAAGAGGGATTTATACTTAGTAATCCTAGAAATCCTGTCTTCTAACAACTTTTCTTTCTCTAAATGTAATCTTTCAAAAACTAACCTGAAAAAATTTATAAAATGCATTTTTCTCAGTTTCCAGATACTAACACAGACATCATTACTAAAGACTTCTTTTGGGACAAAGTCGGAAACATGATATAGAACTCCAAACTAACCAAGATTTCTCTGTAACTCAGTTCTTTCCTATGTTCTACATTATAACTAAAGCCATAGAGAAAGCCAACAGAGATAGCTCACATTCCCTGCAACCTCCTGCAGCAGGGACAGACAACCTCCCTTCAAATCCTAATCGCACTGATAACAATCTTTCCCTGGAATTCCGCCCTCCGGCTCCGGGTCCCATTGGTCCCAGCTCTGCCGCTGTTCCATCCTCTGTCCCTTTCCCTGCAAACCTCTCGCCGCTTCCCCCCACCACCTCCGCACCTGCAGGGTTCCAGTGGTCCCCCCTTCCCCAGCCTGGACGCGCCAAACGCGAATACTGCAGCATCCTGTGCGTTATCTGCAAGTGCAAAAGTGCCTCTTTCCACGGAGTCAGCTCCCCCCACCCTTCTTGCTGCTTCTCCTACCCCTACCACGGCTTCCCCTGCCCCCACTGCGCCCGCCCCCACTGCAACCACCTCTGCTGCGGCTCCCCCTACCCCTCCTCCCGTTCTCCCCACCCCTCCCGCCGCAGTCCTTCCCGCCCCCGCCACCAGTCCCTCAATCCCAGCCCCCACCGCTGCTGCTGCCGCCTGCACCCTGGTGTGTATCCCTGTCCCATCCCTCCCTGCCTGCCCTAGCGGGAGGTCTCCCTGCATGCCAGCGCACCCCAGCCCCAGCACACCTCGCTGTACCCGCGGCAGCCCAGACCAATCCCACCGCCCCCTCTGCCCCGCTTCTCCCTTACCGCCACCCCCAGGCTTTCCAGCTGCCCACCCACCCTCAATGTCACCCGAACTCAGCCTCAGAGACCCCCCACGGTACCAGCCCACTTCCCCAACCCTGTGCATGCCATGGTGCTGCCATTCCAGCTCCACTGCTGGCTCCCTTGGCCAACCTCTGCCACGTGCCTCTTCGCAGCCACAAAACCCCTGCAAAATCTCGCTCCAACACGCCATAAAAAGCATAGGGCATGGTCTGCTCGCTCTCATTCCTCCTCTAAGGACAGCAGTGACAGTGATTCTGATTCTGATACAGAGGACATTGGCTCATGGGCTCTAATTAAGATAGAAGTGACCAAGGCAGACTGGCAGATGGCACAAAAAATTAACACCTTCTCGGTAGATTTAAAAAAGGAAAAAAGAGGAGGGGCCACTAATAGAAAGACATGGGAACCTAACTCAAATAAGAACTCATACAATTAAGAAATATTGCCAAAGAAGATGGCAGAAGTTCACATCTTTTTAGAAATTTCCTAGAAGCTATGTTCTCAGCACATGTTTTAGTACCTCATGACATTAAAAATATTGCTCACTGCCTCCTTTCCCCAGCAGAATATATGTTATGGAAAAGGCATTGGAAAAGACAATTAAAAACATTATCAGACTCATATTCTACAAATGCTGGTAAGTCAGATTTTACGGTTGAACAGCTGGCTGGGGAAGGGGATTTACAGAAACTCTCTGACCAAGCTGATAGCTAAGAAAGCATTACAAGATGTGGCACTTGCAGCAAAAACCTCCTTACTTCTTACCTACCCCAGATGACTCTTTCCCTAGCCAACACTTTTCGAATATTCAACAAGGAGTAGATGAAAGCTTTATCAAATTTGTGGACAGAATTAAAGATGCTCTGAAAAAACAGATAGAGAGCACAGCGGCAAGAAAGGGGCTGGTATGCAAGCTTGCCATGAGTAACTCAAATGAACAATGCAAAACAATTCCGAGGTCTCTGCCCTTGGATACAGAACCTACCTATTACATGCCCTGTTCTAAAAGACTTTTCTACTGTTTTCCCTCTCCGTTTTCACACTTGTTCAACAAGGTTTTCTTTCTAAGAATATTAATCAGAATATCTCAAAGGATTAAAAAATGCTTGGGTATTTGTTCCCTAAGTATTTACAAAGGAACAATTAAAAAAAATCTGTATACATGCTGGATGCAAAATGCAAATAAAAATAAGCTTGAGAGTTCTCCCAAAAAACCTTAAGAAAAAACTCCATGTATTCTGTAAAACCCAGAGTATTCATCTACAGAATACTAAAATGGGCACGTTCTAGAAGAGAAAATTTGTACAGTGATTCTGCACGGAACTATATGCTTTCAAGCTTTTTGCACTTCAGGGGCAGTGCCATTCTCTCAACTGTAATGCTCTGAGCATCTTCTGCTCACCATGGCAGCTTTCTGCTCTCCCCTGGTACAGATCACCCTCCCAGCAAAGGGGGAGTGCAGCCACCACAACTCGCAGCCCCTTCCCACGCAGCAAGAACCTGAAGGAGAGAGATGGCTTTCACCAGCTGCTGCGGGTTCTAATAGTGCCAACTCTCGGCTGCTGAAAGCCTGAATGTCTGTGTTGCAGTGTGTTAGTTTCTGAGTCAAATCTTCTGTTATCTTGTGCTATGTTCAAGCGCCCCCTGAGTTACTACAGTTAGTTTCTCCCCTGTGTTATGCCCTCCTACCCAGGAGTCCCTCAAGGAATCCCCTCCCTCCTTCCTGGATTTTTCCCTGTCTGTCAAGACAACCCGGCCCCTTTGGCCCATCCATCAGCCCAAACCCTACCCTTTGTTCCAGAAAGTTCCCTGTCCCTCACCCTAAGATCCAATCCCTATCCCAACCCTCTCTCCTCCCCTTGTTCTGATTTGTTGTAGCCCTCAAAACCACACCCTGAGAGTCGCTTATTGCTTACTATATGGTGTCCACGCTCCACTTTGAAAGATTTTAAAAGCCTGTGCACAGGGGTGCTGGGAGTGCTTTTTACTTCTGCTTGCTTTTAGGGTGTTCATGTCTATGTACCTTTCCCCTGCCTATCCTGAAAAATTTGCTGTATTTTACACTGCAGAAGAGCCTCTTCTGCCTCCTTCGCCTGGTCCTCGTCGATCCTCCAGGGATCTTCGCTGCTAGGCAATTGGCCTAGAGGTTCTGGCTAAGGCAAAACTCTAGCCTAGCCAGTTCCCTGCTCTTGCCATTGCCTCTGGAACATCCCAGAGCTAGCCAGGGCTCTGGAGGCCAGTGACAGTGACCCATGCCCTGGCATGTCCCAGCTTCCAGAGCCGCACCTGCCAGGCCACAAGCCCCAGCCCTGGTCCCCACTGCCGGCCTCAGCGGCTCCTGGGCATCCTCACCCAGGATGCAAAGGCAGCCACAGGAGCCCCCAAGGGCGCTCTGGATCCAGGCTGCAGACACCCTAAAGCCAGCACTGAAAGGGATGTGGATGGGGACTGCAGCTGGATCTTGCAGTGCTCACCACCCCTACCTGCCCTCTGAGTGAACCCAAACCTCACCTGCTGCACCTTGAGCACATTTATGCTTCTTGCCCATCCTGGCATGTGGTGTTCCCACATCACAGAGCAGCCCTTTGCAGGGAGTGACCAGCTCCCAGCTGCTCTGCTAGCCTGGCCTTACTTTCTGTTTCCCAGCAATCAACTGAACGGATACACTCATGAGAATTGTAGCACAACATTGGCTTCTCGGGAGCTCTTAGGCAAAAAAACTCCACTGATGACTAGTTTTTGCACAGAAGAGGAGGTGCCGACAAGCATAAGGCACAGGCAGGGCTCTGGCATAAGAATTCCTGAGCCACAGGATTGCAGGCACTGCTGTTGCCAGCTGCTTTGCTCATATTTTACAGCCAATTGTGGACAAAGGCTGCTGTTGACAGGGTAGGAAAATGTAGAGAAAGAAAGGTGTAGGAAACAAGCAAAAAACCTCAAGAGAGCAAAGGCTTAGAAATAGAGAGCTCAAAGGAAGTCCTGGGGGAGATGGTTCAATGGAAAATGGCAGCAGCAGTGAGCAGAGCCCGAGGCTGCTCACTGCCACCCCAGGGGCTCCTCAGTCGCCTGCTGCTTTGTGTCTGATCCCTGCTGGGCTCTCTGTGCCCCTGCAGTAGATGCAGCCCTGCCTGGAAAAAGGGCTCCATGCTCTGGTGTTGCAGCTTGCTGCAGGCTACATTCTTAGCAGCACTGAAGGAAGAGGTGAAAGCAAGAGGCATTTTCTGTCCTGCCTGCAAACTCTTGTCCTTCAGTGCCACTGGCAGAGATCATCCCTGTGTCAGCTTGGCACTGTGCCTGCTGCATCGTGGTCCCTGTGCCTTCCATCAGCTGGAAGTCTCCTGCACATCAGCACTCGCTATCCCACATGATGAAGAGAGAGCTGTGTCAGAAAAGCAAAGCTTGCATTTTCTTGGTCTTTCTAACAGCCAGAAGAAACATGAGTCCAAAGAACTTTGTTGGTTGTTCCTGGCCTCCTTTTAGACAACTCTTTTCTGCTTTAATGCAGAAGTCTCTTTTCTCACATGGATGGAATGTGCTGGAATTGGCAGTTGCTTCAGGCTGTCAGGCAGCATGGGAGTTTTGTCTTGTCTCTGCTGAGGATTTGGTGAATTTTCCATTGGTCACTTGGTGGTGTCACCATGGGCTGAGCTCAGCGGCCGACTCTGCTGCCCGCAGGGGATGCACTGGGACGCCAAGGCCCTCAGGGCTGGAATTCGGGGGAGGGCGGGCTCGGAGCGCGCGGAGGCTGGGCCCGTCAGGAGCTGCTGCTGCTGGCGCTCGCTGTGCTCAGCCAGCTGGGCCGAGCAGCCGCGGCCATGGAGACACAGGCGGGAGCTGTGGCCGAGGCCGGCAGGCGGCCCGGGCCGGCTCGCAGCTGCGAGGACGGCGGCAGCCCGTGCCCTGAGGCCGAGGCCGTGGCGGGCGCTTTGCGGGCAGGGCTTTTCCGAGCCGGCCGCAATGTGCTGCCTCCCGTGTGGGCCCGGCTGCGGCAGAGGCAGGCAGGAGCGCGGCGGGGCCGGCAGCGGCGGGCAGAGGCCGCAGAGAGCAGCAGCCCGGCCGGGCCCGCTGCGGAGCGGCAGGGAGCTGTCAGGCAGCCCTCGGCCGTGTCTGTGCGCACAGGGCAGGAGCCGCGGCAGGAGCCGGCCATAGCGGCAGCTGGCCATGCCCAGGGCCGCAGCCACAGCTCTCCCCTGCCGGCCACAGCAGCAGCCGCTCGCCTCCAAGGCTCCGGCGCTTGCCGAAGATGAGGGGCCCGGCCCCCAGCGAGCCCTGGAGACACGCAGCGAGAGGAGCCGCCTGCCCCGCAAAGAGCAGCGCAGAGGGTGCAGGTTGAGGAGGAAGAGCACATGAGGCTCGGGCTGGGGCAGCTCGGGCCTCTCGGCCTTCACCTTGAGCCCTTTGCTTCTTTTCCATGAGCCCTGATGGCCGTCCTTGGCCAAGGGCCCCTGCAGCTCTTCCCAGGGCTGCAGGAAAAGCTGCCTCAGTCACCGATGCACAGAATCACTGCCTTGGAAGACAGGCACCTTTGAGATGATGGAGTCCAAGCCATGCCCTAACACTTCAACTAAAGCACGGCACCGAGTGCCACATCCAGTCTTGTTTGAAAGGCTTGCAGGGATGGGGAGTCCACCAGCTCCCTGCAGGGCTCTGTCCAGGAAGAACCTAGCTAACACTGGGGCCTTCTACCCCCCAGCGCTTGGAGCTCTGCAAGTTTGTCTTTCTGCTTAGGCAAAGGCCATGGAAAAGTACTGGGAAAAGTAGTCACAAATAGATTCGCCTACAGAGTTCTAAAGAGATGTGCAAAGAATCCAGAAACCCAACAAGAAAAAAAAAAACGGGGGCAAAAGCCAAATGGCATCAGCAAAGTCTTGGGCATAAACAGCTAGCTGCAGATGGTCTTGTCAACCCTCCTTCTTTGTATTTCTGGGAAGCAGAGGAATCCTGCTTGAGCCTCTGGGGAGATGGGTTTGGGAGGTAAAAGTGACTTCTTTTTTTCTCTTTGGGGCAGCTCCTTTTCCTAATGTCAACTGAAGCTCTCTGCAGCCTGCTGCCTGTTGTAATTGTTGCAGCAAAACAATTGATGGCAGGCAGACAGAAGACACTTGACACTTGCAGAGAGTTGCCTTTGCCAGTGCCAGCTGGGAGTGGGAGTCAGAAGAAAAACTGGAGAAAGCACAACTGCATTGGAAGATTGCCTTCCTTTTCATTGGGTAAAGAAGCTGTAGATCCACCTGTCAATGGTCAGTTGTTTGTTAAGGATGGGAAGTTGTCTTTGAGGATTTTTTTCATGTGCTTTGCAAGTGGATCATGGTCTCCTTCATTGACCAACTGCAGACCAAAGTGCCTTTGCAATATGAGCCACGTGGCAGTTTTTGCCCAACCATGCTACTTGTGGCTAGAAGAAAGCAAGGGCAAAGGGTATTTGCAGCCAAAAGGCAGCAAAGCTTGGCTCAGCCAAAATATCCTGGGGAGATAGAGGCCTCCAGCTGTTGCTAGAAATGAGCAGAGTTCCAGCCCAATGGTTCTAAGTGCAGATCTTTTTGCCTTGCTCAACTGAAGAAGCAGAAAGATGAGCAAGGAGTTCCCAAAGGCCCATGACATAAGGGGTTTTTTTGCTCATCTTGTGGAAGTTGGCAACTGAAGGTGTGTTTGCAGTTGAGCTAGTGAGAGGAAAAAACAAAGAAAGAAGAGGCTTGGGACAGGGCCATAACATTCCACAAGAGGAATCAATGGTGTGCATTTATTTTATGGACCTCTCTCAATGCTCTCAAAAGTATTGTAGCCCTGCTTTAAATAGACTGGTATGAAGCAATTTGGAGAGACAGAGACTCAAATGGCTTCTAGGGGTTTTTTTTAAGAGTGAGGAAAAGTACGCAAAGGGTGTTGTTTTCTGACATTTGAAAAAGAGACTAGTTGAGAATGAGCAACTGCAATAAATCAAGAGTTAAAAAAGAAGACTTTTGGTATAGGAATAATTAGAAAGACAAAACCTGTGAAGATAGGAATGGATGTTTTGATACAAATGATGAAATGATAGGGAGAAAAATAGATGCCCTGAAGTACAATGCAAAGGCAGGTAGAACTGGACTTGAATGATCTCTTTTTCCATTGCTGGAGTTTCTTCCTTGTGAAGAGGAGCTAGGGTATTGCTGAAGAAAAGTGAGACAAGCAGGACGGGGCAGCGAGCCGTGCTCCGTGCAGAGGCGGCCAGGGGCTGCGCGAAGAGCGCCCTGCTGCAGCCGGAGCCCTCCTGGCCTGGGGCCCGGCAGCAAAGGGGCAGGGCAGCCATCTCCTCCTCGTCCTGACCCTGCCACTGCTTCCTGCTGCTGCTGCTGCTGCTGAGGGAAAGAGAAGCAAAGGCCGTCAGTGGAGAACACCAGGCCAGCACTGCCACAGCCTGTCCTGCCCTGCCCAGCCTTCAGTGCCCCGCCAGAGGCATGTGGCATCGTGGGCAAGGAGCAGCAGCTGGCGTGTGCCTGTGGCTCGGAGGCTCCTGAGAGCTGGCATGTAACTGGGAAAAGCTGCCCCAGGCCTGGCCCTGGCCTCTCCAAGCTGTGGCAGCCGTGCAGACTGTCTCTGCACAACCACCTGCAGTGCCCACAGTCCACTTGGTTCCCTTGCCTGCCCAGGGGATGCCCTCCCTCCCTCAGGGTGTCACAGCTCCATGGCTCCACTTGGGGGAAGAAGTGAGCACAGCTTGGCCAGACGAAGAGGTCACCTTTTGTTGCCAAAGTCACCTGGCGAGAGGTCAATACTTGGATGTGGCCGGATGGGGCCGGGTCAGGCTCTTGCTTGGGATCAAGGGCACTCTTGACTGCTTGTTCCTTGTCATAACCTCTGTACACGCTTGCAAGCGTGTCAGCAGCTGCCAGCGGGTGTCCCTGCACTGCCACCAGCACCATTTTTGGGGAGCTGGCTGTCACTCCAAGCAGCCCCACAGCCACATGCCCGGAAGACTGCAGCTGACCAAGAATCTACTGAGCCAGCTTGACAGAGCTGTCAGTTCTGAGAAGGATGTTGGCGCTGTAGACATCTTGGTGGATCAGGTGGTTTGAGTGCAGAAAATGCAGTCCTCGCAGGCCCAGCGAGAGAAAACAGAAAGAGGAGGGCAAGAAATTGATGAAGCGAGTTCATCACACAAGAAAGGAAAGAAAGACTCTGAAAGATTGCCTCTCCAGGGCAATGGGCAGTAATGGCAGAACACGGTGCCATTGAGAGGAAGAGCTGGCTCAGCCACTGCCAATATCTTCCAGTTCAGTGAATTTCATGATGGCATTTTCCTGCTTGACTATTTTCCCGGAGGCAAACAAAATGCAAGATGCCTACTTGAAAGCAGAGATCCCAGCTTGCAGGAGATAGAAAAGGCAGCCCCACTCGCTGGGGCTCTGAGCCCTCTGTGATCAGCTGGGGAACAACAAGCAGAAGAACAACAGGACAGGCAGGCCTGCAGCTTTCTTTTCCACCAGATTTCCAGAAGAAGACCAAGCGCATCTACACCACCACTGGATCTTCAGAGGAAGACTCCAGCCTTCTCCAGGATCACTGCTTGAAAAGAAGCACATCTGCCACTCCAAGAAAGCTCCAGCCACCATGTATCTTTGGACTGCTCCCAACACCCCAACCAGCAGAGTGGCAGGGCATATGCTGACTCTGTCAGTAGCTTGTTTTCCTACTAGTGCATTTGTATTTTAATTTTCCTAATAAAGAACTACTATTCCTGCTCGCATGTCTTGGCCTGACAGCCCCTTAATTTCAAACTGATAATTCAGAGAGAGGGAGTTTGCATTTTCCATTTCAAGGGAGGCTCCTTCCTTCCTTAGCAGACACCTGTCTTTTCAAACCAAAAGACAAGGCCATGACATTCCACAAGAGGAATCACTGGTGTAGATCTTATGGACCTCTCCCAATCCTATTATATTGAAATCCTGGTTTAGA